>NC_091949.1:7115820-7415820 GCF_041260155.1 Ptychodera flava
AATGAGTACAGACCTATTCCCAGTTGCTTTTCAATTGAATAAGACGAGCGTACCGACAGTACAGCATGCTGATATTCCTACCAAACCGAACGGGGGAATAAAACCTATTCTCATGGACTTAGAAATATATGTAACGCCGACAGATAAATTTACTTTTCATCCTCGGGATGTGTTCAAAGATAACGTAATCACTCATCGATCAGCTAAAGAAAGTAATGTCTGGCTTGGCGGACCAAACATGAAATACTGGGACCAGCAACTGAATTTCGCTGTATGGTGCAGCACTACTGGTTGTGGTATATCATTCGCCCATCTCTTTGGTTCCGAAGGGAAATTTCCGCCCCAAATACGATCATTCTGCCGTTTCCATGTATATTTTACAATACGTAGGATCCTTCACGAAATGGGCGTTGCACTTCCAGACGATACCCCACCTTCAAAGCGGGCGACAATCCGTACAATCTCGTCCAATATGAACTTCTATGTACAGAATTTGGAAATATAAGTCCAACGAAGTCCGACTTTCGTTATCGAAAAGGTCAAAATAAGGGTCTTGGTTATGGTTATGAATATTATACTAATCGTGGGCCCGTTCGACAGCCTGCTGCTGTATACAATGGTCATGACTTTTTCCTCTCCGCCGACGGAGGCGTTTTCTATACACATACAATTTTTGGAAAGAAAAAACATGTACTGTCCGACAAAGAACGACCGCACTACTATTTCTTCCGAAATGATGGATCGGAGGGACAATATAATAGTTTCATTCCTCTGAAGGGAGACTCGGGACTAACAAAGGCTGGCCTAGCCCGCCTCAATGAAAGTCTTGAAGCCTACGTATATTGCATACTCGGCGCACAAGCAAATATTCGTAGTACCATTGTGGGCGATACTGGCAGTGCAGAGCAAGTCCGAAAAGAATTCGGCGTTCTCCTCGAAGATGAAATTCGCAATACCGACAAAGTAATCAGTTATAGGCGATATCAAGACACAATAATGAATACTGGTGTCAAACTTGATATGGCAGTCTCACCCAATTTACTTCTCTTACCGTCTGAGATGGTCATTCTTTCAGGCCCTTTAATCTCGGGTTATAATAATGAATTGCAATACGCAACAGAATCTATGGTCTTCGGGGTGAATGGTGATATAAACACGGAAGTTCGAGAAAGTGCTGTACATGAGATGGAAGGAGGGGAGGAGGCGGATCCCGTGAAGTGGCAGGACGAGCCCGAAGCGTTCCGAAGGGGAGCGACTGATACGAGTCGGGGGATCCCCCTCCCCTCCCCTCCCCTCCCCCGGAACGGGCAGCATCTGCAGACCCTATTCACGAATTCGGCAAAATTGGTTTGTTATCTTTAGCAATATTCATTACTATTGTAGGTACTGGAATAAAGTCACTAACTATATAGTTCATTCAGATGCTGTCGATGTGACTGGGTTTCATCTAACTCGAACCAGTAACTTAAAAGAACTAGAAGAGATTCATTAATTTACAGTATATAGATCCAGAGGAAATGTCAATATACGTAACCCCACCATTCAACATGATTATAACTGGACCGACATATTCTGGCAAAACAGAATTTATGTTGGACCTCCTAACCGGTCCGTACTTAAGGAAATTCGAATATATAGTTTTCATTTGTCCGACATTCATGAACAATGAAACGTACAATAAAAGATTCATTTTCACGATGACAACGTATTTGTGTTTCCGGTCGGACACGATGCTGTGGATGATACACTACCTTCGTACATAAGGAATGGGCCGGTACAAACACTTTAATAGTACTCGACGACTGCGCCGCGTGCAAAGATATGAAGAAGCGCAGTGACATTTAGTCAAAATTGCTTTCAGCTCAAGACACGACAGATTATCTGTCTGGGTTTTGACTCAACAATATACTAGTATTAGTAAACCATTCAGGGAAAACATACAGATGTTAGTACTATTTTTCACACCGAGCGAGATAGACAACAACACTATATAAAAGAATATGGAATGAGGATGTCAAAACGAAGGCAGTTCACTAATCAGTCGATTGCAAAATACACAATTCAGTAAACTAGTATTTCGTTTACAGCATCCGTACGGCATAATTTTTCGTATAATATAGCAATTATGGAAGCTGAAGGAACTCTTAGAGAATTATATTACAACCCGAAAACTGGTTTGGAGGTGTACAAAAATTATATGACGCAGCACGGCCAGCGGACTCCACGTCACTAAGAAAGAGGTGCAGGACTGGTTAAAAACTCAGCTAACTTATAATCTACATAAACCGGTACCTCGTACTCGTGGGGGTTCGGGCGGGAGGCGCGTTTTTGTAACATCGATAGACGCCCAGTGGAAGCGGATCTTGTGGAATTCCCTCACCATTCGCAAAAGAGAACCGTAACATTCGATACATGCTAACAGTAATCGATGTCTCAGTAAATACGCATGGGCCAGGCCGATACAGTCAAAAACGGCTGATGATACGTTACAGGCGCTACAAGACGTGATTAAGAAATCCGGGAGAAGGCCCGACAAACTTCAGACAGATGAGGGGCGGGAATTTACTAACCGAAAAATGCAGGGGTGGCTCCAGGAGGTGGGAATTCACTGGTTTCACACCTACAGTGATAAAAAAGCTAGCGTTGTTGAACGTTTTAATCGGACCCTCAAGACGATGATGTGGAAATACTTTACATATAAACAGACACGATACTGGCTCCCCATTCTACCAGAACTTCTTGAGAATTACAATAACACCGTTCACGGAAGTATCAAAATGAAACCCAGGGACGTAACAGAGGAGAACGATTGGCAGGCATTTTATCACTATTCGGTCCTGAGTTGGCAGCCGGGGAGTTAACCCTGAATTCAAGCCGGGAGAACGGGTTCGAATTACAAAATACAAGACCACTTTTAAGAAAGGATATTTACCAAATTGGACAGAGGAGATTTTCGTAGTTTCAAAAGTGGTGTATGCTGGCTGGACCACGTTTACAAAATAAAAGATCTGAATGGAGAGGAAATACTTGGCACTTTCTACTCCGATGAACTTCAGAGCGCCCTTTCGGAACGGGGAGCCGACGAGCTGTACAGAGTAGAACGAATTTTGAAGACGAAAAAAATTAGAGGAAAGAAATATTATCTGATAAAATGGAAAGGTTATCCAGAAAGTTTCAATAGTTGGGAGCCGGAGGAAAATGTTATTAGTACTACGTAAGTACTTCGTAAGTTCCTGTGCTGGTACTTGTCAAGTACTACGTAAGTACTAACGTAAGTATTTACGAAAGTTATTCAGTAAGTACCATGGAAAAAGTCTTAATTTCTTGAAAGCTGAAAGTGACAGCTTACCATTATTCTTCCAACCACCTGGCCAAGTATTTATCATGTACTGTCGTAAGTAATGTTCACTTATTGCATCTTTTTCGGCAGTATGTGGATGAGGTGGTACCTCGGTTCCTGAACATATTAAGTTTGCAAGATCTTCAAAACGACTTCTCATGTTACCACAGTCCGTTCTTCGAGTCCCCCTTTTTCAGCTTTATCTATAAGTTCTGGTTGAAGTATAATGTACACAACTGACATGAGCCATAGACAAGTAACTTCAAAGTCCCCCCTTTTCATAATGTCAAGTGCTCGTAGGTCAAACGGAGCATTATAAGCACCACAGATTCACAAGCGTTAAGAAGTTTGTGTAGGTTCTTTAGTGAGACTCGAGGTTGTTCTAGTTGTTCTTACCAGGTGGGAAGTACGCTTTTTCAAGTTCCTCCTCCTTGAAACCGTCTATTAAAAATCCCTGGCTGCCGCCGCTCCATGCAATTCCAAAGTCAAAAGCTCGTGGATATTCTACTGGCCCGACTGTCTCGGTATCAATTGTTGGATTAAGTATATTCTTGAGAACGAGGGGCGTAAGAGCGTTCCGAATTACCAAACATGGAAGCCTGTAGTCGTGGCAAATTTCTAAGAAAGTCTGTTTGAACTTGTTGTGAATCTCTTCTAGTTCTTTTAAGGCGCCTATTTCGTACGACCTGGCTCGAGTCAACACATTCCGCCTGCAATAATCCCAGGGCATATCTTTGAATATGATAATGAAACTATGTAAATGGTCAAATGCTCTAGAAACAATCTTTTTTTCTTCCGCTGCCACGCCCCGGATTCTAGAAAAAGTTAGATGTTGAATTATGGAAGAGTCACAAATAATGTAGCGTTCCGAAGGAGTACCCCCCTCCCCCCTCCAAGCCTGATATTGTAAACTAAGAGTATGTTCTATAAACTGTTTCTGAAAATCGGCAATCGAAACGTGGCGCCCATTATAAAAGTCGGCAATGTTGCTGGAAAAACTAGTGTCAAATTCTGGTACGTGAGTCCCGGAGACTCCCTCTCTTCAAATTTATTGCATCGTAACTCTTACCACTTCCAGTTGGTCCATTTATGAATATGTATGACATTTTGGGATACTATATCATAGAAAAATTTTTTTAAATTATTTTTATTAAGATATATACGATAAGACAATGACAATCCTTTCTATTTCAACTGCAATAAAAATACTTGAAACCGGAGAAGAGAATATTCAAATCAGTGACGGCAAACTCATATTTGGTGAATCATTGGTAGATCCTTTCATATACGTAGACAGTGAGCTAGAAGTAGTTTTCCCCATCGGACCTAAGTACGGTTCTAAAGATCCTGCTACATGCGATGGGGTGTGTGTCCGTTGGCAACCGAGTCTTCAAAAGTTTACCGATTTAATAATATTCCGTACCCTAGGTGAAAGTTTCGATGCATCTACTGCTAAAAGTTATGCTGCAAGCCTGGCCGCTCACTCCAAGAATACTATCGGAACCGTCACTGAAGGGAATCCTATCGGAACGACCTGCGGATTTTACAATCCATCTAAAGTGTATCAGAAGCGAGGGAGCGGGGCGCAGCCAGTTGCGTATTTTAAATTTCAGTTTAAAAGAGGAGGAAACACTTCCGATTTCGCTACATGTATTGATATGGTTCAAGAAATTGACTGTGCTTTTAAAACAGTGAGCCCATTGCCAGTCCGAGAAAATCCTGCTATTGTACCTCGTAATATCCGGAAGGTAGTAAGATAGAATTCTTAGCATTTAAACCGCGCTTAAGTAAGCGTGCTCTTTCTTTCACTGTTGAGAGGTTATTTTGTGCTGCGCCTAATAAACCAGAAATTCAAGATGCGGAAGAACTAGTCGACTTAGAAAGATTAGGTGAGATATATAAACAATAAATGCTGACAAAAATATTATAGTGGATTTTGATGAGCTATCATAGAATAATTATTTTTTCATTTTAAAATTTTTAGATAGTATATATCATAAAGATTATTATGGCCCGTCGATTACATACAGCATTCAAGGGAGCAGTTTTACGAAAAGAATTTCCTGAAGTCAAGCGAGTCAAGGATATCGGGGAGCTGGTGGATATTGAAGGTATGGTCAAAGGGGGAAAGATGTACTCTGTTTATACCGAAATGGAAGTCAAATTATCGGATCCGAAAACTGGTAATACACAAAATCGTACATTGCCTGTTAAATTAAAAGATACATACACAAAAGATGTAAGAGGGGCGGATGTGGGGCAACAATTAATAGATCGCTACGATCGTATGCTTGATACATTGAAAATGTTGAGGGTTCTGGTCTCGTTCTCGAGGAGATACTTAATTTTGAAGTAATTTCTAGTAGAAGTTTTACTCGGGGCTGGCGCAGTCCAACTTCCCAGATGGTTAAAAAATAAGCATTGTGTTAGCGATCTGGTGCTACCTTCGGGCAGCGAGAACTGTTTTCAATACGCCATCGTAGCAAGTTTAAAGTTGGCCGACCCCGAGTTTCGTGAAAAGAAATGTGGTCAGGTAAGGAGAAACTGGAAGACGTATGACAAATTTATGGTCGACTACTGTTGGGAGAGCATTCCATTTCCCACGCCCGCCGATCTGACTGTATTCAGGCGCTTCGAGCAGCAAAATCCGGGAGTCCAACTTCAAGTGTTTCAGATCCACGAGTCCGATCACGCCCCGTCCGACATAACTGTGTTATATAGCGGAGCGGGACCCCCTGACGGAACGGTTCTGGGAGCGGATCGGGTAGCAAATATATTACTGATAGTTGGTGGGGAGGGAAGAACCCGGGGTCACTTCGTGCCAATTACTTCGTTAAATCGTCTTCTTAATTCTCATACTAATAGAAAGAATGAGCACAGACGGAAGTGTATTTGCCCGGTTTGTAAAAGAGGTTTTAAGTCAACAGAAGAATTAGAAGAACATCAGGTATACTGTGGAACAGACGATGCCCAGCCAGTTTTTCCTAAGGAAGTATGTCAATTCGAAGGACATCAGAAGAAGGTGCCCGCCCCCTACGTCGTCTATGCAGATACTGAGGCAATTATTGAGAAGGGGACCGGTCGACATATTCCAATTTGTCTTTCGTATGTTATGGTGGAACGGGGGTGGGGGGCTCCTTCGGAACGGCGGCCCACCGTTTATGGTAAAAGAACATTCACAGGTCTCTCCTGTGTTACAGAATTTCTAAAGGATATGAAAGAACGGGCCGAGTATTATTCTAAATCGTATTATTGGAAAATAATACCGATGAAAGATCCTTCTAATTACGACAATCCAGTCTGTATTGCATGTGGAGAGACGGCAGGATATCGAGTAGTGAAGGATGAGGCGACTTTTTATTGCGAGGGATGCCGGCCGTCGAGAACCATTCCTATCTACTTTCACAACCTCAAGGGATACGATGGTTCTTTTATTTTGAAAGAATTACATGAAATAGATGATGGTCCCGGACAAGAGCCAAATATAATAGCTAAGACGAGCAATGGTGGAATTATGGGCCTCTCGAAAACATTTATTTTTCACGCCTCAATTGTTGTTGCCGGAGGGAAGAGGGAGATAAAGAAACGTTTCTTTTCTATAAAGTTTATGGATAGTGCTCAGTTGATGATGGGGTCATTGGCGAAGTTGGCAAAAACTGTGCCGGAGGATGGGTGGACGGTACCACTTTCGTACCCGGACATTCAAAGGGCGAAAGGTTTCTCCCGTACGAATATTTAGACTCGGTTGACAGACTAGAAGAGGGTGAGCTCCCGGAGAGGGGGAAATTTTATAGCGAATTGACGGAAGAGGGGATTTCTGAGTCTGATTACGAACATGCTTTGCGAGTATGGGACGAAGTTGAGTGTAAGACGATTCGTGATTATATGGAATTCTATTGCGAGACTGACGTTCTACTTCTTGCAAATATATTCGAAAATTTCCGCGACACATGTTTAAGAGCATATAAGTTAGATCCGGCCCATTACATGTCAGCGCCCGGCTTGACATGGGATGCTATGTTACTTTACACGGGTAATAAATTTGGGCTCATTCAAGATGCTGAGCAGATGAATTTCGTACAGAGGGGGAATTCGAGGCGGTATCAGCCAGTGTAATATTCATTATTTACAGACAAATCATCCTGCTTACGTTGACGGAGCTGGCGGGAACTGGGATCCAGAGAAGCCAGTGACCGAAATAAAATATCTCGATGCAAACAATCTCTACGGCTGGGCAATGAGTCAGGCAATGCCTACGGGCGGACTTCATTGGATGACGATGGAAGAGTGGGACGAATGGGAAGAAGGGGGCCGAGGCGGAGCCGGCGGAGCGGGTTCCGGAGGGTGGGGACCTGGTTCCACCTTTCCACCAAGTTTTCTAGAAGTAGACTTAGAATATCCGGCTGAATTACATGAAGAACACAGCGATTTGCCATTAGCACCGCATCACTATGAATTTCCGAGGCAGGGTACTCGACTGATTACAAGTGTGATGGATAGAGAGAGATACGTCTTACACTACAAGTTGCTGGAATTCTATCTTCGGATGGGAATGAGATTGAAAAAAGTGTATCGGGCGCTTGCCTTCGATGAGAGGGCATGTCTCGCGGAATATATTGACTTTAACACTAAAATGAGGACAAAGGGGAGGACAGATTTCGAAAAGAATTTCTATAAGCTGATGAATAATGCAATGTTCGGTAAGACAATAGAGGATGTTCGAAAGTACAGAGACTTTAAATTTGTTTCGGACTGGAACGGCACGGATAGTGGA
This sequence comes from Ptychodera flava, assembly GCF_041260155.1. Classification (NCBI taxonomy): domain Eukaryota; kingdom Metazoa; phylum Hemichordata; class Enteropneusta; family Ptychoderidae; genus Ptychodera; species Ptychodera flava. Next base: position 7,123,935 of record NC_091949.1, read on the forward strand.
CGTAAAAAGATTCAGAAGTATAATCCAAAGATGAAACATATAACTTTCATAACTTCCGAAGAGGATGGCGATTCCTGCGACAGTGCCCTACTGGAACTGAAAACGGATGAGCATAGATATGTAAAACCAGTTTTCATCGGCGCCGCAGTACTGGAACTTTCTAAGCTGCTAATGTATGAGACGCATTACAATTACTTTCGGGTCCAGTTCCCTGGAATACGATTAGCCTACATGGATACTGACAGTTTTGTTTACAGTGTGCCGATCCCGGACCCGGACGTAACTTTCAATGATATAGTTCGGGAAGATGTGGAAAAGAATGGTAAGGAGTCGATCTACGATACTAGTGGGATGAGTGGGCCACTTTCCGAAGATTAATAAAAAAGTGATAGGTAAATTTAAAGATGAGTTGAATGGTGTAACCTATTCTTGATTTTGTCGGCATACGCTCGAAAGTGTATGCTTTTCGAACTCCAACTTCCGAGACGAAAAAAAATAAAGGGTAAAAGATGTTTGTGTTAGAAAACATTTGAACTTTGAAGACTATAAGGATCTGTTTAAAACTAGGAAGGAGCCCGAGCGGGCACAATTTGTACAGTTTGTACGGAAAAAGGCTGGAGAAATCCGTAGTGAAAAGCGTAGTAAAATCATGATGGCGCCAAATGATATCAAGCGTGTGCAGTTATACAATCCGGACACGGGCGAATGGTTGGCAGAAACACGGCCGATAGGAATGAGTTACGGTTTAAAATTGTAAAGACTTTAATCTACTATTTTCAACAGATACCTGGGCATCGCTAATAACATAAACGTGGGCAAATATATTATCATCTTGAAGCTCGTTGTTAATCATAGTATCTGCGGTGTCTTTCTTCAGTATTTCAAGTTGAATTCCATCCTTTGTGTTCATTACTTTAAGACCATTTCCATGAAACTCAATATCTTTAAAACTACGCAGATCGATAAACAGACAGAATTTATTCTTCAATAATCGACCTCATCTATATCAATTTCACACCAATCTTTATCTTCAGCAAAATACCGTCGTGCCTCTCGCCAAAATTGTCTTGGTATCATCTTCTGAGCGTACACTTTATTTGCAATGCCTTCGATTGATACAGACACAGATTCAATGGATGGGTTAAAGAAAAGTTCACTGTTCAGTTCTGTCTGATTCTGATTTTTAGTGAAGAGTATAGCGATACCTCTAATGCTACGTCGTGGTACATTTATATTTTCATTGATAACCGTGGTTGATTCTTTGAATGGGATCATTCTAGAATAATGTATATGCTCGTAGAGAAAACTTTTCCCACTGTTGTAATAACCAGCAGTATCTCTCGCGAGTACGGAATCAGAAATTGTTTCGTATTCCATTTGAATGTTTTTTAATTTATAATTGGCTGTAACAACATTATTACTGACAAGTAATTGGGAGGCAGGTGCAAGCGTAATTTCCCATTCGATATGACTCCCTAACGCTGATGGATATGCAACTCCATGGCCTGTTATGAGGGGGTGAGTGAGACGAATAGCATATTTTGTTTTATATGTGTTGGAAAGTAAAATATCGTCATAAACGGTACTGTCTGCATCTTTCACGCCACTTCTCAATTTTCTTAGATTTTCGTTCTGAATTCCGTACAGTGTCATGTTCGTTCTCTCCTTTTTATGTTTGAAGAGATCGCGATAACATTCAATAAGGTTATATTTATTCAAATTGAAAAGTGTCTGACCCTCAAATGTGAGAACCATACGCTCCACCAAATTTTTTGCAACATTTTGTACTACTCGGTTATCTTCATGTCCCGTTACTTCGAGATCAAAAACCAGGTCGAAAGTATCTGGAACTAGTACTACTCCGCTTTCTAACTTCGGACATCGTATGATAAGTGTCTGACCTGGATCTGCCACACTTGGATTATGAGCAATCACATGATGAGTTCTTTCTGACTTCGTTCCCTTCGGTATTCGGTTGCTGAAAGTCGGTAATAATGATCTATCGTACCCCATTTTTGTGTAATGTATATAGTAGAAGAAAAAAAGAAATTACAGTTGAAAAGAAAATTAATCACATCTTAAGTTTCACTTCGTGTATATAATGACTTAGAAGAAAAAATTCAAATCACATCTTTACGTAAATATTTCCGTCTGCCTGAAAGATAAATCGATTGCCTGTGTCGCGAATCAATCGAAGAACCCAATATTCTTGGAGATGATGAGCCTCTTGGTCATCCTCAGTATCCTGGAATACAGCTATGAATTCTAGTCGCTTAAAGAAGTTAGTCTTTTGACATTCCTTCACGAAAGCTAAAATGTTATGATACAGATTATCATCTTTGAGTCGGACACCTGGATTTGCTCGAAGGATATGGCGATTTACCCGCCGAAGTTTGCACCATTCCAATTCGACAGAGAAACCAAACAGGTCTTTATTTTTAGAAAGAAACTTTGCAATATTCTTTTCACCAAACATGTCGATTCCGTAGGGGGGGGTGATATATTAATACATAATTTTATTTATAATGACTAATGTTAATCCAGTTAAAAATATCCATAGCTGTTCTCCAACAAATCCAACCACCGATCCTGCTGTTTTTAATAGAAAACTGACAAGGGAACCGATTAAACCTGGTATTGCAGCAGCACTTTTTGCAGCCAATGTTTTTAACCATTCGCCAAATTGCTTTACAATTTCTTTCGCTTTTGTATATACTTTGGCGGACCTGAACCACCTGTGTTTGCTCCCGCTCCTCCTCCTCCTCCTCTTTAGTCACAGCCAGGGCAATTGTTGATATTGTCATTCCAAGGGCAGTCAGTATTGCAGCGATTGTAATACCATTTCGTTTAAATACTCTGTCAGCTTCAGCCTGAGTGAAATTCTGGATCGAAATTACATCACGAAGAGACCTAGTCGTAGCCAGACTTTCACGTGCCCTGCTAATCTTACCATTTTCGTATTCAATTCGATTGTCAATTTTAGCTTCTCTTGTTATGAGTTCAGCTAGTAGTTTCTCGGCTTTTTCTTTTCTTGGGTGTGATCTTCAGGAATTTCCTTTAACTGTTTTTCAACTTCTCTTTTCTCTAGCCTTATTTTAACTTTTTCATTGTTAAGGTCGCTAATACGCATATTCGCAATCCTTAATTCATCATTAATAGCTCTATATTCAGGGTTTAGATTGTTCCATTGTTCGATTTATTTTCAAAAGCTTGTATTTTGTCTGCATTACCGAAGCATCTTGTCGTAAGAATGTCAGTTCATCTTGTATACACCCATGTCTTCTGGCGTCATCTTCTCAGCCGGTATTTTATCATTTTTCACATCTTCAGAATACAATGTTGAACTAACAAATTCGGGCTCTGCGCTGCTCCCCCTCAAACTGTATACTTTACTTACAAATTCATATCCTCCTTCTTCTCTTTTTACTGTCTCGAGTGATCTAAATCCACGTCCTGTAGTTTTTGATAGCCTGAGGTTTTATAATACAGCTTTCATCCCTAATCTTTGCATTACAAAATCAATTCATTTCGTGCTGCTTCATCAGTAATATTATTCTCATCTAAGAATTGTTCAGCCATTGTATTTCAATGTTACTCTATATCTAGTCGAAGGATCTACCTGCGGGCTCCGCGCGCTTGAGCTAGCAAGGAAAGGATCAGCTTCTGCAAGGCATTATCGTCTATATAAGAATGTTTCAGCATAGCGTCATCATCATTTAAATTTGCATCATCGAAATCCTGGAGTGGTATATCTTCTCCTCCTTCTGCCATATTGTATTTCTATATTACTACAATTATTTTTTATCATCCCTTACATATACAGTAAAAATGCACATCTCAGTTGTTGAAAGCGTTGAACAATTGGCTGATTACATAGAAAGAACAAGTGCTGCATATCGACGAAGTTATAAATTAATGGGTCGAATTGATATGGCTCTTAATATTACTAAAGGAATTCTTGTAAGTTCTGCTGTAATAGCGGCAATTCCGACAGTTCCAGTTCTTTTAGCTCTAACTCCTATACCAGGTGTTATTATTGATGTGATACAAGGAAAAACGGGTGTAGCAAAGAGACGAGAGAAATATAAACATTATTATGTGCAATATAAACAGCTGCTTACACAAATACAAGAAAAAGGTGCAACAACAGAAAACGGGTCAGAACTTATTCAGGACATATTTCATCAGGCGCTAGAAATTCAAAAACAAGAAGGATTTAGTCCACCTCTGGAAAGATACCTAAGACATTATGGATTGAATGGATATGAAAGTTAGTTAACTTCGTGTTCAACATCAGCTAGACTCCGCGACTGACTGACAACACGGGTAAAAGTCCCTTTATATAGGCTAGTTTGATGGTGATGACTCACACGGAATTTCCCGTACATGTATAAACATGTTGTGTGTTTAGGTCAGACAGAACGAGTTTCTACATGTCACGGATCACTACCAGCATCTGTGGTTACTGTACTGACATGTAGTGACATGTTCTGCCCACTGGATTAATTTAGATAACCATCTGTTAGCCATATCAATAACAAGCCCCGTTCCGTCTCCGGGGGTTACTGCATATTGGAGCAGTTCTGGGAATTATTTTTAGTATATATTGATGTTAGGTGCAGTCATAGCTAGCGCTGACTCAGGAACTCCCTCTTTACGCGCATGTGCGTAAGAGGGAGTTCCCTGTGTTAAAAACAAATGTTTTGTAGGAAAAACAAGATGTTTTGTAGGAAAAACAAGATTCATCCCAAAGGCCAAATATTTCTTACTACTTGACACTCCTTCGTTTCCGAGGTTGCAGCTCGAAAGTAAACAGCGTAACGTAAACAAACAAAAAGGTTGCCCCGCTTTGCCTACGATGTGGTGTTGCTGACAGTATAACTTGAAGGGCTTTCAGATATACAAGGATTTTTTGTAGCTATCATAATCCTTAAAATGGGGGGGGGCAGAAAGATGCTAAGATTTCGCCATTTTCTTTAATTTTCATGCAGCAATCTTTTAAAAATTCTCAAAAGTCGATATCAAGCCAGACGCGAAAGATTCAATACATTCTCACATATGCGTCAAGAAGAAATATTCCAACTTGGCGCTAACATCCGATATTAGGTTTCACTGCTTTAATTTCAATGACGATGCCGCATAGGTACCTGTATAGTTTGGAAAGTCATTAAGGAAATATTGTAATTTTTCTGATTTTTTCGCGTGTTGTGCCCTGATCAATTATATCAATAAAATAAGCGGAAAAATGGGGTCCCTGTCCTACTTTTTGAGTTAAGGGTCCGAAAAGTACCCCTAGCTATACCCTGTTCTTTTTAAAGTACAAATCGGGCATTCTTTGTCATTTGGCATGCCCAAAACTTATTTATTTATTTATTTATTTATTTAACTTTATTTACTGTCGATAACACGTTCGGCCAATAGGGCCGATCTTCCACAAGGTCGACATTAAAATTTACAGAATGACAGAAGAAAAAAAATACAAGTACATGTCAAATACAAGCAACAAACCAGTAAAAAATCAGGTCAAAAAGATAACAGCAATTAAGACAATGAGGCAACTAACATACAATAAAAACTATAGGCAGGAACAAATCACATCCGATCCATGAAAAATTTATACAATTGCAACTTGAAAGATCTCAGATTTGGGCTGTTTTTTCAAAGACGAGGGAGTTCATTCCGAAGGACAGCACCAGAATATGAAAGACTTTTTTTCATTATTTCCGTTCTAACTTTTGGCAAGTACAAATTGTTTGTTGAAGTTGAGCGCAGAGACCTGGATGAATGAGCGTTAGCAGGCTGGAAAAGATTAAACAAATAATTTTGACACAAGCCATTGACAATTTGGAACATCTGGACTCCTTTTAGATAAATCAAGCGACTGCCAAGTGGAAGCAGGCCCAAAGTTTTAAACAATGGACCAGTTGGTTGGTCCCATTTAGCCCCACAAACTAAACGAATAGCTTGCTCTTGCAACTGAAAAAGTTTGTTACAGTAGGATTGATCAAAATTTTTCCCAAACAACCGAACAGTAGTCGAAGGTTGATTCAATATAACATTTATAGAACAATCTCCGTGCCCGAAAGGCAAGAGATGTTGTATACGTCGTAACAAAGCTAATTGCAGATAGTTTACCACACAAGGAATTCACATGAGCGCTCCGTGAAAGATTACAATTCAGAATTACTCCTAGGAGTTTTTCGTCGCTAACATTTGACAATGGTTCATTATTTAAAGATAAATCCAGTAGGCCGTGGGCTAGAGGGGGGTCTACGTGCACCCCCCACAGGATAACAAACCTGTATTTTTCAGAACCCTTGGATCCCTAGAATACGAAATGGAATTTTAACAGAAAAAATATAGGGATGGAAAAGCTGTTATGGTCATGTTTTGAAGGGTACCGCAAAATCACGATTTTTCCAAGCCAAATGCATTTTCGTCAAATCTGTCTTCTTGTAAGTCATGTGCTGAGCTTATTTTTTAACATAACCTCACTTGTTTGGTATCATTAGAAAGGGAATTTATTCCTCTTTAAGATGACATATTGCACTATGCAATATCTTCTACAGTTTTTGTCAAATATAACCAAAACTTACCCCTTACCCCAAAATTTAACATTGAAAATTACAGTAAATCTCAAATTCTACCAATTTTTTAGCTAGGCATAATAAAAAATGCAATGTTTTGTCTGAAATCTGTTTTATTTGATACAGGGACATGTCAGAAATATCAAATAGACTTTTAACAGAAAAAATATTGGGAATCTACAGCTGTAACAGTCATATTTTGAAGGGTACCGCAAAATAACAGTGTTGCAGATTTGCATGCATTTTTGTTAAAACTGTCTTCTATAAGTTATCTGCTGAGCTTGTTTTTGAATATAACCTGGTTTGTTAGGTATCATTAGAAAGATAATTAACTAATCTTCAGAATGACATATTGTAACATGCAATATCTTGTATAGTTTTATGATATATAACCAAAACTTACCCCTTACCCTAAAGTTTACATTAAAATTGCAGTCAAAGCTAAAATCAAATTCTACAATTTTTTTAACTTGACACAAAAAATCTGGTCGTTTTTGCTATTAAATCTATTTTATTTGGTACAGGAACATGTCAGAAATATCAAATAGACTTTTAACAGAAAAAATATTAGGAATCTACAGCTGTAACAGTCATATTTTGAAGGGTACCGCAAAATAACAGTGTTGCAGATTTGCATGCATTTTTGTTAAAACTGTCTTCCTATAAGTTATCTGCTGAGCTTGTTTTTGAATATAACCTGGCTTGTTAGGTATCATTAGAAAGATAATTTACTAATCTTCAGAATGACATATTGTAACATGCAATATCTTGTATAGTTTTTATGATATATAACCAAAACTTACCCCATACCCCAAAGTTTACATTGAAAATTGCAGTCAAAGCTAAAACCAAATTCTACAATCTTTTTAGCTTGACACAAAAAATCTGGCCGTTTTTGCTATTAAATCTATTTTATTTGGTACAGGGACATGTCAGAAATATGAAATAGACTTTTAACAGAAAAAATATTAGGAATCTACAGCTGTAACAGTCATATTTTTAAGGGTACCGCAAAATAACAGTGTTGCAGATTTGCATGCATTTTTGTTAAAACTGTCTTCCTATAAGTTATCTGCTGAGCTTGTTTGTGAATATAACCTGATTTATTAGGTATCATTAGAAAGATGATTTACTATTCTTTAGAATGACATATTGTAACATGCAATATCTTGTCTAGTTTTATGATATATAACCAAAACTTACCCCTTACCCCAAAGTTTACATTGAAAATTGCAGTCAAAGCTAAAACCAAATTCTACAATTTTTTTAACTTGACACAAAAAATCTGGCCGTTTTTGCTATTAAATCTATTTTATTTGGTACAGGGACATGTCAGAAATATCAAATAGACTTTTAACAGAAAAAATATTAGGAATCTACAGCTGTAACAGTCATATTTTGAAGGGTACCGCAAAATAACTGTGTTGCAGATTTGCATGCATTTTTGTTAAAACTGTCTTCCTATAAGTTATCTGCTGAGCTTGTTTTTGAATATAACCTGGTTTGTTAGGTATCATTAGAAAGATAATTTACTAATCTTTAGAATGACATATTGTAACATGCAATATCTTGTATAGTTTTCATGATATATAACCAAAACTTACCCCATACCCCAAAGTTTACATTGAAAATTTCAGTCATAGCTAAAACCAAATTCTACCATTTTTTAACGTAGACATATAAAATCTGGCCGTTTTTGCTATTAAATCTGTTTTATTTGGTACAGGAACATGTCAGAAATATGAAATAGACTTTTAACAGAAAGAATATTGGGATTCTATGGCTGTAACAGGCATATTCTGTGGAGTACTGCAAAATCACAGCAGTGCAGACTCATATGTGTTTTTGTTAACTTTGTCCCATTGTAGGTCATCTGCTGCGCTTATTTTATAACATAACCATGTTTATTTGGTACCATTGATAAGCTATTTACTACTTTTTAAAATGACATATTGTTATATGCCATATCTTATATAGTTTTCAATGAATATGACGAAAACTTACCCATACGACAAAGTTTATATCGAAAATTACTTTCGTAGCTATCGTCAAATTCTACCAATTTTCTAGCTAGACATAACAAATAAGCAATGCTTTATATAAAATCTTTTTATTTGGTACTGGGAATGTCAAAATATGAAATAGACTTTTAACAGAAAATATATTGGGACTCTACAGCTGTAACAGTCATATTTTGAAGGGTCTCGCAAAATCACAGTATTGAAAACTCGCTTGCTTTTTTGTTAAATTTGTCTTCTTATAAGTCATCTGCTGAGCTTGATTTTCGACATAGCCTGGCTTGTTAGGTATCAATAAAAAGGTAATTTACTAGTCTTTAAAATGACATATTGTAATATGGAATGTTTTGTTTAGGTTTCATGAAATAGGACCAAAGCTTACCCCATACCCCAAGGTTTACACAGCAAATTACTGCAAATCTGAAACTCTACCTTTTTTACAATTTATTAACTTTACATACCAAAGGCAATGCTTGTATGAATCTATGAAATCTGTGTTTTTGTTAAAAGAGTATGTTACAAATATGAAATTAACTTTTCACAGGAACATAATATGATTTTGTAGCCTTTTGGATCATATTTGGAAGGGTACCCAGGTATCAGGGCAATTTTGCCGAAACACATACATTTGCAATGTATGGGTTCCCCCTCCAAAAATGATCCAGTGGCTACTAAATTGTATTATCTTTCCGTTAAAAGTTAATTTTATACTTGTGACATACTTTTGTAACAAATAAATCAGATTTTATAAGAATTGCCTTTTGTATTATGTGCAGCAAAAAATGGTAGAATTTAAGATGAGCAGTAATTTGCGATTTGAACTTTTTGGGTATGGGGTAAAGTTTGACCATATTCCAGGAAAAGTATGAATGACATTGTATATTACAATATGTCATCTTAGAGAAGAATAAATTGCCCTACTAATGATACCTCACAAGCCAGGTTGTGTCACAAAATAAGTTCAGCAGATGACTTACAAGAAGAAGAATTTAACAAAAAAGGTGCCAGTTTGCGGTACTGCGACTTTGCATTTCCCTTCAAAATATGGCTGTTACAACTATACAGTCCAAATATTTTTTTCTGTTAAAAGTCTATTTCACATTTCTGACATGACCCAGTACCATATACAACAGATTTAATACCGAAACAGAGCTATTTTTATTATGTCTAGCTAAAAATTCACGGAATTGATCACGTTATCTATGACAGTACTTTCAATATAAACCTTGGGGTATGGGGTACGTTTCTGTCATATTCCATGACAAGTATACAAGATATTGCCTGTTACAATATTTCATTGTAAATACCAGTTAATTACCTTTCAAATGATACTAAACAAACCCGGTTATAATCAATAACAAGCTCAGTAGATGACTTATAAGATGACAGATTTAACAAAAACGCATGCGAATCAGGAATACTGAGATTTTGCTGTACCCTTCAAATCTGACTGTTACAACCACAGAATTCCAATCATTTTTGTGTTAAAAGTCTATTTGATATTTTTGACATGTCCCTGTACCAAATAAAATAGATTTAATAGCAAAAACGGCCAGATTTTTTGTGTCAGCTAAAAAGATTGATAAAAAATAGAATTTGGTTTTAGCTATGACTGAAATTTTCAATGTAAACTTTGGGGTAGGGGTAAGTTTTGGTTATATATCATAAAAACTATACAGGATATTGCATGTTACAATATGTCATTCTAAAGATTAGTAAATTATCTTTCTAATGACACCTAACAAGCCAGGTTATATTCAAAAACAAGCTCAGCAGATAACTTATAGGAAGACAGTTTTAACAAAATGCATGCAAATCTGCAACACTGTTATTTTGCGGTACCCTCAAAATATGACTGTTACAGCTGTAGATTCCTAATATTTTTTCTGTTAAAAGTCTATTTGATATTTCTGACATGTCCCTGTACCAAATAAAATAGATTTAATAGCAAAAACGGCCAGATTGTTTGTGTCAAGCCGAAAAAATGGTAGAATTTTGTTTCTAGCTATGACTGAAATTTTCAATGTAAACTTTGGGTAAGGGGTAAGTTTTGGTTATATATCATGAAAACTATACAAGATATTGCATGTTACAATATGTCATTCTGAAAGATTAGTTAATTATCTTTCTAATGATACCTAACAACCAGGTTATATTCAAAAACAAGCTCAGCAGATAACTTATAGGAAGACAGTTTTAACAAAAATGCATGCAAATCTGCAACACAGTTATTTTGCGGTACCCTTCAAAATATGACTGTTACAGCTGTAGATTCCTAATATTTTTTCTATTAAAAGTCTATTTCATATTTCTGACATGTCCCTGTACCAAATAAAATAGATTTAATAGCAAAAACGGCCAGATTTTTTGTGTCAAGCTAAAAAAATTGTAGAATTTTGTTTTAGCTATGACTGAAATTTTCAATGTAAACTTTGGGGTAAGGGGTAAGTTTTGGTTATATATCATGAAAACTATACAAGATATTGCATGTTACAATATGTCATTCTAAAGATTAGTAAATTATCTTTCTAATGATACCTAACAAACCAGGTTATATTCAAAAACAAGCTCAGCAGATAACTTATAGGAAGACAGTTTTAACAAAAATGCATGCAAATCTGCAACACTGTTATTTTGCGGTACCCTTAAAAATATGACTGTTACAGCTGTAGATTCCCAAAATTTTTTCTGTTAAAAGTCTATTTGCATATTTCTGACATGTCCCTGTATCAAATAAAATAGATTTCAGACAAAACATTGCATTTTTTATTATGCCTAGCTAAAAATTGGTAGAATTTGAGATTTACTGTAATTTGCAATGTTAAATTTTGGGGTAAGGGTAAGTTTTGGTTATATTTGACAAAAACTGTAGAAGATATTGCATAGTGCAATATGTCATCTTAAAGAGGAATAAATTCCCTTTCTAATGATACCAAACAAGTGAGGTTATGTTAAAAAATGAGCTCAGCACATGACTTACAAGAAGACAGATTTGACGAAAATGCATTTGGCTTGAAAAATCGTGATTTTGCGGTACCCTTCAAAACATGACCATAACAGCTATTCCATCCCTATATTTTTTCTGTTAAAATTCCATTTCGTATTCTAGGGATCCCAAGGGTTCTGAAAATACAGGTTTGTTATCCTGGGGGGGGTGGGGGGTGGGTGCACGTAGACCCCCTCTAGCCCACGGACTACAGGTGTGATTTTGGTAAACGCGATTGTTTCTGATGAGAAGTAATCAACATAGTTTTTGTTTTTGCTGAGTTAGCATCCTGTTTGAATTACACCAAGATGACAAATGATCGAGGTCGTCTCAAGCTCGATGATTGTTTCCCTTGACGTGTGCAAGGTCGAGTCATCTGCATACATGTCAATATTGTTCTGCAAATATAACGGCAAGTCGTTAACAAAGATAAGAAAGAACAAGGGCCCTAATATGGAACCCTGTGGTATCCCGCATAGAACAGACTGGGATCTGCTGATCGTTCCATGGACATTTACGGTTTGTTTTCGGCCATTGAGATACGATGTGAGAAAAGACATGGTTTCCTCAGAACAGCGATAATAGTTTAATTTGCGCAGAAGAACACCATGATCTACTAGGTCGAAGACCTTCTGTAGATCAATAAATACTGAACCTACTAATTTGCCATTATCAATGGCTGAACGCCATTGGTCAAGCAATTTGAGTAAAGAGCTCTGACATGAATGCCCATGGGAAACCGGACTGTCCGGGAAACAGCAGGGAACTTGTCAGGGAATATTGTCATTTTTCTGATTTTTGCTTATATTGTGCTCTGATCGATTTTGTAAACGAAAAGAAACAGAAAAAGAGGAGTTCCCGTCCTACTTTGCGAGTTAGGAGTCCCAAGTAACACTAACCTCATTCATTTTTTTAAATACAAACTCAGGCCTTTTTCTGTCATTTCGGACGATTTCAGCAAAGAACATGCCCAAAACATATCAGGGAATACTGTCATTTTTCTGATTTTTACTCATGTTGTGCTCTGATCAATTATAGCAACGAAAATAAACAGAGAAAATGGGGTCACCGTCCTACATTTTGAGTTAGGAGATCTCAAAGTACCTCCATCCTATGCTTTTTCAACTACAAATGGACGTTCACTGTCATTTTCAATGATTTCAGCGAAAGGGCACACCTTAGATTGTCAGGGAATATTAAGTCATTTTTCTGATTTTTGCATATGTTGTGCTTTTGTGTATTTTTACGACAAAAATAAAACAGAAAATGGGGGTCAATATCACACTTATTGAGTTAGGGGCCTCAAAGTACCCCTACCCCGTGCTTTTTCAACATGCTTACTGTTCCAGCATTTTCTTCCTAATTATATATTTCGATATTTCCTTTCCGATCTATAGCGCTCGTGTCTGGGGTCATCGCCGCAGAACCGCTTCGAGTCAACACGAAGGCTGTAATTTCTCTGTACTTTATTACGACACTGATAGGTGTAGCTGATTTAGCTCGCATAATAATGAAATATGTCCGTCTTTGAAGAAATCATCCCGTGCCGACTTTATCACGGATTATCTACGACTCGTTTATTTTTGTTAACCTCCTTGACTTTAAAAATGTATATTTTCAACCATTTTCCCATAAGCCATCGATGCTTTGTGCTCAAGTTGTGAACTTATGCCCTAAAGGCATACGATAGAGGTCAAAAGTTCACTATTCGAGCAGAGAAGGAATAATATTTGAAAATACTGTTGTCAAAGTCAAGGTAGTTCGCAGGAATTAGAGATTTGTCGCAGATAATCAGTGATAAAGCATGTATTGTACAGATTGATTTATTCAAAAGCCAACACATTTCATTATTATGCGAGCTAAAGCAGCGACAGCGATCAGTTTCGTTTTAAACTACTGAGAAAGCCTATTTGACAAATCGCAGCTTACCTATTTCCCGCAACGAGATTTCAAGAAAGGAATTTGGAGATAGATTTTTTGTTGATTTTTTGGATATGCTAAAATCGATAGCATATCGAAATATACTCCTATTTCTACTTCCTATATTCAATATCAATGTATGATTTAGAAATAAGAAGCATAATGGTACTTTTGGATAGCAGATAGGTCCGTGGCTAATGACGGCCCAGTAAAGTTGTATCATTTCCTGAAATCGACGAATTCATTATTTCAGCGTAATTTCAATTTGTAGGTTTCATGTAATTCAGATATTGCATTTTTATGTCCCCGTCATTCAGAATTTGACGCAATTTTCGTACATGTACATGGTTCTGTGATTATGAAGTTGAATTTCAAAATTCGCTTTTGAAAATTCAGATATTAAAATAGAAAAACAGAAACAACGTAAACTTTTACACGGATGCTTGGGAGTCTCTCAATAGACTGTCACATTTCAACATTAACAGTGCAGCGAAGATCAGAGAAAGGCGATACTACGGTAATTAATGTTTAATACTAGGCCCGTCTGTCGTATTGTCACGTTGATAATCTTCATAGTATCCTCACCAAACATATATTTAGACACTGTCTTTATGACCAGTTGTACACGTTTTTAATCTGTATACACCACATATGGTGAGTGAGCAATTATCTTGACTATTACCAGTCCAAGAGGCTTTGAAAAAGTAAATTGAAAGACATTTTATTTTTCTTATTTGTTATGTAATGCACATTGTTATGTGGATCATTCTCCTCCATGACCCTGAATTTAGTTTAGATTTCAGGTAGCCAAGGTTAGAACTTTCTAGAAGGTCATGTTTACTGTAAGTGAAGATATTTTTACAACAGTTATTAGCATATCAATAGAAATTCTAAATTGTTCCTATATTCTCTAGATAGAATCATTATAGTATAAATACGGGACGGTACAAAGTTTTGTTACACTGTTAGGGATCACTCCAGTGTTTACTTCAAAAACGCATTTGCAATAGACTGTAGAAGCGGAAAGAAGCTCGTCCATGCTGTCTATAATAATGTGCAGTTTTCAATACAGGAGACAGAAATAAACTCACTCTATTTTAAATATACACCAGCCAAAACTTTTGGCAATTTTCAGTATTTGAAAGTTATAAATGGGAATAGTTGGATGTTCATGTGAATAGAGCAGTATCTCCACACGCATCTTTCAAACCTCATATTTGGATGTCTGGCTGCCAATAAACTGCTGATCTCGGCGTGAGAGGTCCTTGGCAGCGTAGACTACCTCTCCAAGCTTTATAATCAAGAACGGTGTCGTCAACTGCAAACCTTTTCCGACAAGAAGTTCAAAAGTTAGAAGAGAGGGTCACAAGGGAAAGAAGTCTGAAAATAAAGAGTGTCAGAGACCGGTCAGGAAACTTCCTGCCATGACAACTCAGCAACATTTTTATCGTTCACCTTTGATCTTTGCTACATTGTAGTTATATTGTACCATCCACATTAAGTTATTATAAGATTGTTTGTTTATGTTTTCTCGATTTTGTTTTCTGATTTTCTAAAACGAATTTTGAAATTCGAGACCGATACTAAGAAACAAATTCGAAAATCATAGTAAAGTCCAAATGATGAGTACAAATGCACAATATCTGAGTTAAAAGTAACCCCAAAAACTGAAAGTACGCCAAAAAACCGAATTCGTAGATTTCAGGATATATTAGAATTGTACCTGGCAAGTATGCACACTGGCATATGCACACTGGCATGCTGCGCCGCCAACGCTAACATCATAAACGGTGTGTAGCTCAGTATTGTTGTACTTGGGCCCTCAGCCCAAGTACATTTGTTTTCATTCCGTGGGAAAAAACTCTGTAAGGTATAACCATTTCTGGCTGAGACCAGGGAGGGCAAAATGTCTTGGCTTCATCTTTCTTGGCATAATAAATGGCGTAATGATGCTAACTTAATGGAAGTGCTGCTCTCAGCCAGTCATGAATAAGTGAGATGTGAATATAAATGCTTCTCTATCTGAGTTTTTGCCACAAAATCTTCTGAATATAATCAAAATGTGCATCGAAATGCAACAATTAATGCACCCTCCGTTTCCTAAGCGATGGCACGACCCTTGCTACACCCCACTGGACGAGCCAAAGTGGGAGGGGTAATTTCAGTTTGGTCGAGGGCTCGAGACCAGAATTTAACATTTAAACTTGAAACATGTTTAATCACTGACAAGATGTGGACTAGTGTTAATCAAAGTGAAAGTTTGAAAAGGAAAGGTTTATATCCCGGACACAATGAAAAACATTACGACTGGAAACTGTACCCCCAGTTGAGAATAGTAATGCCCACAGCGATGGAGAACACTTATCCTTGAGCTGAGAAAACCAGACCATCATTTCGAAATAGAGCTGCAGATTCGAGAAGCTCGTTCAAAATAGCTAGGTACACCCCATAAAGGGGTGGTTTCGAGTTTTGAGGGCAAATTTCGCCTCCTTCATATAGAAATCGTACGTTTGTTTTTCCAGGAGAACACACCATTTGACACAAAATTTGCATGTAAAGGGGTCGCCAGTAAGCACGTGGTCAAATCTGGCATAAGAAACAATATGAAATGTTGGGTAAAGCCAGTCCAAAATAAACTGATTTGAACTTTTGTGTTTTGTAATTTATACCACTGCAGTAACATTACATTTTTTTTTCAACATCACACAATGTAATACGTTTTGAAACTGAATACTCCGACGTATTCTGTGTCTCCTTTGCTAAAAAATACGGTATGCCGATTACCATGTAAGGAGATGATGACGTCAAGACAGATTTGTAGTGCGTTTGGTCCTGGATGGTGCACGAAGTTTTGTCGAGGTAGCTTGTGTATTTATTTCCTAAATGGGAGAGATTAGGATCGATCTAAACGAAGGCCGAAGAATGTTTATGATACTCTAAGCGAGCTGAACTCTAACGCGAATGGTTGGATAATTTGGAGGATGTCTAGAACCGGGGTCTAGAATGATCTCGTCTCATTAAGATTATTTGGCGGTCAGTATTGAATTTCAACTGCGTCACAAGTTTGCGAAATGAGTATTCCGTCGAACGGTCAACGAACGATGTTTTAGAAATCTGGAGACATGGCACATCGCATTTTTATTTTAGTATTTTATATTTTACAAAAGATTTAAGAAGCAATGATTTTGTCGAAAATTCTGAAAAAAATATAGGAAGATTTGATCGCGAACACATTTTCACTTGGGGTCAACTAGCCCTGCGTACGATGCTGTGTGTTCCGCTACAGCTAATCGCCCCGCTCACCACAGCCCTGCAAAGACCCGTACGTAGGTCGGTGACTTCAAAAAGCCAAATTACTGCCGAAATTCAGCGTTCTTGGGCCCAAGTCGTATCCCAGCCTACCTCAGCTACTCAATCGCTTCCAAAAATGACAGTCTTTTATTCACTTCTCGTAAATAACCGTCGATGTCGGCAACTCTCTCGCTAGCCCTGTGTACGATGCTGTGTGTTAGCTGTAGCACATAGCATCGTACGCAGGGCTAGGGGTCAACCGGATGCGCTATTTTGCGGGTTGCGGGTTGCCGGCTGCGCTGCGGGTTGCGGGCATGAAAAAATGTGTGTTTTTTGATATCATTTTCGCCCTTCTCACACTTCAGATTAGTTCAACCGCCGATAAAAGCACAATTTTCAAAATCGTTTTCAATGCCGTTTCAAATAATTTTATTGTGGTGAACACGATTATAGTCCTAGGAAACTTTTCAAAGTCACGCTTGATCAAATGCTTGAAGGGGCATACCGGCATGGAGCGACTATCATACTGCAGGTGCAAGTCATACGTTCATGATATTAGGAGATAAATTATTGAGAGCTGCAGAACACAAACTCATCCAAAAATATCCTATTAGATCGATTCCTGAAAATAAGGCAACGCACCGGCGTGTTTTTCCCACTGAAATTCTCGCGTAAAATGTTAGCAGAATGTCGTTCTCTGAGGTCGCGACCTCGCTTGAACCGAAACGGCAAAGCAAACTTAGTCCTTTGTTGTACGTCTTTTTCTTTTAAAGATTTCATGAAAAATACACGGCATTTACAATACACATCACTTCTACGCTTTTTTAAGTCAAATCTTTGCTTATGCATTGCATTTAACTAGGCATTGTTTAATTTTCTGTATGAGTTGCCCTGGAACCGAATTGTGAATGGATGCATTACAAAGAATTTACTTCCTATGGCCTGATACTAGAAATGTAACAATTTTCATTCCGCGATAAGTGGCGACATTTCCGAGGCGCGATTTTTTTTTGTCAGTCTGGTATTACGTATATTTCTCACTCACATCCATGGCAAGAAAGAAAAGTGATTCAGATCCCTAATTATTTGTAATGGCCAGGCAGCTCGGAATAAATAAATTGGTCCTCGGAATCGCCGCTTTTAGTTTAGCAGATTTTGATTTTTTCAGAAACATGACGTATTTTCACCCATTTGGTTTGGTCTGTTATAGCATCTGTAGTCCAAAAAATCAAGTTTACAGCATTGATGTTTTCAACAGCCTTCAAATATACAGTTTTACGTTAAAATACACCATATAGGCCTAGTAGTGTTTCATTAATTTTAACCATCTTGACCTGATGGTGAAATATGGACTTCGCAGGAAAAGGGATACTGTACGATAGACCTGATCATCATTATTGATAATAGACACATTCTAAAGGTTTTATTTCTTATATACTGAATGCCATATTACATATATTAGAAATCTAGCCATAATTCTAAAAACCCGCAGCCCGCGCCCGCAACCCGCACTTTAGCAGATACCGGGGTCAACATGGGGTCGCAGCCATGTTGCCTCAAAACTTATTTCTGTCTGCACTCAAAACTCAAAATGTCGGATATGAACCTGAAAAATCGATGCAATTTCGTCAAAATTCGGCGAAATTTCAGCCTATAGACAAAATTTCATCTAGGTAAGGTAAATTTACTGAAATTTGATCGACAAATAATCCTGAGCTTGAACGTGACAGCTCGCCTTCTCCGGGAAGTCAAGTATCCAGCTGCCCATACACAGTTGCCCATATGGCCAGGTTTATGAGATTGTTTTCAAGCGACGGCGGCAGACCGTACGGGGCTCTGGATATGAATCTACCGCCGGTGTAGCTGTAATAACTGTTGCGTTGTTTTTAGTGCCCACGGACGAAGTCCTGGGGGAGTTATAGGTTTGGTCATGTCAGTCCGTACGTCCGTCCGTTCACGCAGATATCTCAAGCATGCCCTGGTCAATTTCTTTCAAACCTTGCACAAGAATAGTACCCAACCCCATACAGATGCACGTCGATTTGTTTCACAATGCGATCAATTTGGCCGTGTTAGAGGACTTTTTAGTTTACACCTCCATAGACTCCCATGTATAAGGCAGTTCTCCATAGACTCCCATGTATAAGGCCAAGAAAAATAAAATTTAGTTTCTCATCGTATTCATATTGCCTAAAGGATGCAGTGACACAGTTTTTTGTCCCCATGGATAAAGTCCAGGGGCTTATAGATTTGATCATATCCGTCTGTGAGTCCATCAGTGAGTCCATCGGTTCACGCAGATATCTCAGACATTTTGACAAAATATCATGTGACCTTGGTGACCTTTGACCTCAAATATATATATTTGTCCACAACTCAGTAACCACAAGTGCTACATCCTTCATATTTGGTATGATAAGACACCTTATGACACCACATATTGTACCTCATTAATTATGCGCATATCTAATTTTGAGCGAGCCAATAGAGCTAGAGGTCTGATTTTGGTATATAGGAATAACTTAGCAATACAATTATTTTGACAAAATGTCACGTGACCTCAATGACCTTTGACCTCAAATAGATATATTTGTCCACAACTCAGTAACCACAAGTGCTACACCCTTCATATTTGGTATGATGGGACACCTTATGACACCACATATTGTACCTCATTAATTATGCGCATATCTAATTCTGAGCAGCCAATAGAGCTGGATGTCCGATTTTTGGTATATAGGGATAACTATAGGGTAGAAATCTAAATATGCCCATCTAAATATTAGACATCTACCATCGAGAACAAAAGAAATTGCTGTAATTTGAATATTTAAGGAGTTTAAGCAATTTTCACTATAAATAAAGAACCCCTGCCTCAAACTCCACAAAAGTTGCTAGACATATTTTGCCGTTGTCATACCATTGCTTCGTTTAATAACTAGTTAATCAAATGCCTAATTGACAGGAGGAAATTCAAGACCATATTTGAATAGTAGTATATATTGTCCTCAAAATTACTCTATCACGGCCCAAGTACTCATTGCCTTCAGCAATACTGCCTTGTTACATATTAAGTTACATTCATCTATCGAATAATCAGCCAGCAAATGGACACTTATTTTGTGCAAGATTTGTTCTTGACAAAGGGGTTATAAACACGGT
The DNA here is from genome assembly GCF_041260155.1 of Ptychodera flava. Lineage (NCBI taxonomy): Eukaryota > Metazoa > Hemichordata > Enteropneusta > Ptychoderidae > Ptychodera > Ptychodera flava. The sequence continues at coordinate 7,143,899 of NC_091949.1, forward strand.
GTTGGCACTCCCAGGGGATAAAGATACCTATCCATGTTCCCAAAATCACGGAAAAGGGAAGTTTTATCATATTAGTCCGTAAAAACACCAAGATGAGTTACTTTTTTCCAAGTACATATTGATCCAATAAAGGATCAGAACACTAGTGGAATACCCCTTTAAAATCTGATAAATAATATTCTCAGATATACAGTACAGCCATGTCAGCGCTGACGTTGAAGATGTGATTGTTTTAATAACGACGTTATCATCTACGCTCTTTTCACCAACAGTTATCGTGTTGCTCAAGACTTATAAGTGGTCAGTTGATTAAAAACAACAAGGACTACATTTAGAAAATCTCATTGCTCTAGACAACATTGACATGATTGTAACAGTATTGGCAATTATCTCACCCACTCCCAGATTTAATGAATTAGGGGGGTTTTTTCCTGGTTTATATGTATTTCTCGTAAGAAAGGCGGTTTTGTTGAAAATCCCACGAGAAAGGGTTGAAAATGTGTGGAACAAACATTGGTTCCTTTCCTGTGAGTGCAATCGCAGGGGTTATAAAAATGCTCGATAAATTTATCAAACCAAATGAATGCCTTGAAGAAGAGTTTCGCTTCTTGAAACGATACAAATTAAAGCCCACCTATTGTCAAGGCCTGATAGGGACGGGGGAAAACCAATTTGGTTATCAAGAGTGCCAAATTTTTGGTTTTTGATTTGGTCTTTGATCCCGTTAAATAAAAATGATAAAAGATTTAATATTTTTATATAGCGGGATCATTACTTTTTTGCATGCCATGCCCAGTACCAAATTTCGTGTTGGTTGGCGATAGAGGGGCCAAGATTACGTGCGCCACCCGCGCAAGTTAGAATAGGGTAACGTGTTTTCTGTGTCTTCGCTCGTTTCGACTGAGCCTACGCATATAAAACAATGGTCAGTGTATCTTGACGCCAAATTCAGGTACACCCAAGCGGGAGAATTTTTTCATAAGGACTATCTTTGACGTCTGGGTTTGCGGCACTACATGACAATAGGAAATAGACTGTTTTCCTATTGTCAATTTAGGTAAGCCTGATTAATAAATTGGACAGAGCGTTTGGTTACTATCTGCCTACATGGTATTTTTCTTTGATTATCTAATTTCCGTTGCGTATTTTCATCTTGTTTACTTGTACCCTCAGTCATCCAATTCAACCTTTGTGTGAACTCAGTTTTACTTTTGCTGAAACCCAAATCGATAAACCCTCACTTTTGCTGCGCTGAAAGCCTTTTTGAGTAAAACATGCATCGTCATACACAGATACATACAATTTCACGCACTCTAAACCAAAGTGTCACGTTTTTCTTACAAATCAAGATCGATTCGGTAGCAATTTTTCGCGAAGATTTTTGGAACATTAATGTTTGGTCCATATTTTCCTTTTTTATGCTACAGTCGGTGTTCTTTCTTTATAACTAATTATACAACTGACGTCAGAAAAAGCAATGGTCCAAGAAAAGACGCCATAGTCCACCATCCATACGCCTACATGCTAATTTATCAATTATATCACGTCATAGCAGCCACATTTTTACCCGCAAAAGACGTGAGGGTTAGGCGAACAGTGCTCGATCATGCAGTATATGATTTCAAATCGCACGATGCGTTTCAAACTTTCTTCTAGAGAAGTGTACTTTTGTCTAAATTCTCAGACACAGTGGACAACCGTATTATTGAATTTTTCAAAGCCTCTTGGACCAGTAATAATTAAAATAATTGCTCACTCAGCATATGTGGTGTCTACAGATTAAACCATGTACAACTGGTCATAAACACAGTGTCTAAATATATGTTTGGTGAGGATACTATGAAGATTATCACCGTGACAACACGACAGACGTGCCTAGTATTAAACAGTAATTAGTATCGCCTTTCTCTGATCTTCGCTGCACTGTTAATGTTGAAATGTGACAGTCTATTGAGAGACTCCCAAGCATCCGTGTAAAAGTTTACGTTGTTTCTATTTTCCGATTTTAATATCTGAATTTTCAAAAGCGAACTTTGAAATTCGACTTCATAATCACAGAACCATGTACATGTTCGAAAATTCTGACTGACGGGAACAGAAAGTGGCAAGATTCCGCCATTCTCTTAAGTCGATAACCATGCCTCGATATTTATCGAATTACGTCTGCAGAACTTGTTCTGTGAGCCCGAGTCTGGCGCTGTCGACTAAACTCCTGATACATTCATCTTATCCATGTCGCGTATTTTCTCTCTCTTTTCTAGTTAGTGGGAGATATGACATAGCAATTACAGTATATAATATCGTTATCACAAAGTAGTTCATGAAGTTGTTGTTATTTTCACAGTTCCAACAAAAAATTGACCGTCGCAGAGTGCTCAGCACGGGCTACTTTCTAACAGTCATTGAATGTGTGGCGTACTTTACAGTGACACCAGTTGACATGGCAACTCTCCGGAGGCAACTCCCAGCGTAAACGAACAAAATGGCCGTCCATTTCAACTCGGTGCGGTAATCTTGCTCAATCGAAATCGGAAGGATTTTGAAGCAGAGAAGAGAGTTTCGGATAGATAACGATTGTCATCACATATTGTATCATACAAATCTCTTCTGGTTCGACTGTTTTTGAGTTACATTATTTTTCTTATGGTGCATATTGAGATTATCTTGTGGGATTTTCGCTCATGGGTAGTGGCTTATGTTGAAACGTATTGTGTCTGAAACATATTTTGATTAGTGTTTCATATTTATACACGTTGCAGAATACAAATAAGACCAAAGATTTTTAGTCACTGTATATGATTAATCTGTTATTTAAGCAATAAAGCACACCCTATGACGGTATAGTACGGGATGTTGGGGTAAGCCTCATTCAAGAGTCATGATTCTCACGTCCATGATTCAAGATTCACGATTCACGCTCTGCAGTTTTAGCTAGAAACATGTATTTTCACACCATTTAACTTAAAAAATCATGTACACTGATAAATTACGGTAAGGACTTCAACGGCGCCTTCTATATGCATGAAGTGGTGGCCTGCGATAAGTGTGTTTATACGAATTCTTCACGTAAGGGCCTAGGTTATTACAGTAAGAGACTGGACAGAAATTATAGGGGGTTGGCCGATGTTTTACAAAATAGTGGCCCTTCAAAAATATTTGCAGGAAAAAGTAACATTCCCCAATTTTCATGAGCTACAAACAGTGACTGGACCCGCCCCTATGTGTCACAATCCACATCAATAAATTATTTAGACCCTTTCTCTTGCGGCCATCTCGGATTTTAACTTTAAAATTGATCTCATTCGCATCAAAATTTGTCAATCAAATTTCTCGACTAATTATATGTAGACCATAGGGGCCAAGTTCCTATGTGCCAAGTTTCAAGGTCACAAACCCTGTCAATTATGAGAAGAAGATTTTTAAAAATTTTATTTTTCAGAATTTTCTATGACCTTTGAACCTCCCCACACCTCTGCATCTAAGCTATGGCTTCATCTTATCCTATATAAGAGTCCAAGACGGATAGTGCCTGTTGAAGAATGACCAGTATGGAACCAAATTGCAAACCCAAATTTTAGGATTGCCCTGACCTTTGACCCTAACATATTTTCAACCTCATTAATTATGCACATATATAATTCTAGGCTAGCCAATAGAGGTAGAAGTCTGATTTTTGAGACAGGGATAAGTATTACAGTAGTTTTCTAAATAAAATGTCACGTGACCTGAGTGACCTTAGCCTAGATTTTACTACTGGGCCTATAAATCAGTAACCAGTTTCAATTGAAAATTGGGGGAGGGTCACATTTTTCATGAAAAGTGTCTTGAAGGATCACTATTTTACGCACTGCGTCATTTTTAAAAACACCGGCCCTCCGGCCCTCCCTCCCTGTAATTTCTATTCAGTCCCTTACTGTAATGACCTCGGCTCTCTCCATGTAGAATTCGTAGAAACTTGATTGCAGGCCACCACTTCATGCATATAGAAGGTGCCACAGGTACTCGACAAAATATCAGCGAAACTGTCACTGATGCAACCAATAATACTGGTTGTATCAGAAATGACGCTCGTACTGATACGGTAATGAAATAGGCTTTTTGTTTTTTTTAAATCGCGCCTTTAGGGAAATGCACCATTTGCAACTCGATTTATATTTGGTATTTGTCCAATTCATATATTGTGTACTAGGTGTGATGTTATCCGATGAGTAATACGGAGTGTTATTTTCCCTTTAGATCTCGGGCCGATCTTATATATTGCAGGAACAGGAGTTTGAAAGGACGAGGTGTCTATTGAAAATGTCAGCGGAGCCCTCTACCATTTTTGACGTAAGTTAATTTTGACTTAAGTTAATTACGAAGTTAATTTCGCCAACCTAGACATTATAATTCAGAGCGACCAAGCACTCTAAGATGTGAAAATTTATAACGTACTGAGGAACAGTCGACAGTAAATGTATGGGATACCTGGTAGACTATGAGGTTAAAACACAGTCAAAGTTATTTTTGAATCTTCATTCAAACTTATCTCGTTATTATTGTTCCATTATTTTGTGATTTGATCAATATTATGTTATTATTTATTGATACCAATGTCTAAATACTGGTAAAAAATATAGGTATAATAATGGCCAGATAATGACATAATTATGACCAAATCACCAAATATTGGCATACATAATAATTTAATAATAATTAATTGTTTAAAGACCACTACACATCCTGTCTCAGCAGTCTATACATTACAGAAAATTACAGGTAGAAATTAAAACATTCGAAAATAATACAAATAACTCAGTGGAAAGAGTGTCCGATCGATAGAAACAAGCAAGCTTAAAAGCGAGAAAAAAAGAATCCGACATAAAGACGGCAAAGAAATTGTTTTAAGAAATCTCACTAAAATGATAAAAAATAAAAAATGCAGGTAAAATTATATGCAAGTCAGCAGTAGCATTGACGAAAAATAACGGGTTTAAGAGACTTCTTGAAAAGAATGAATTTCTTTATCATCCGAAGCTAGGGCGGCAAACTATTCCACAGTTTAGGGGCATACACACTAAAAGCTCTGTCAACATACGCTCTAGAAAGTTGTTTCCCTTGATCTTTGACAAAAAAGGATGCAATCTTACACCGACACCCATTCTCGTATTATGTACTGGACGATCAATTGTTACTAGTTCTTATAAGTAATTTAGGACTAATTCACGTTGTTGGACAATTTTAAAAACCAGAAGAAGAATTTTAAAACGGATTCGTTCTTCTACTGGTAGCCAATGGAACTCCTTGAGTATGGGTGTCATATCAATGTGACGGCCCATCTTCCGTCCAGTTACCAAACGAGCAGCAGAGTTCTGAATGTGTTGAAGCTTACTCAATTTATATGCAGGTAGGCCAAAAAGGTCAAATATAATGAGATAAGTTTGAATAAAGATTTCGAAATAATTTTGGCGATGTTATCACCCCGTAGTAGACTGCGCGTATATATTATGGGATTAAACCTCTGGGCATATTTCTAATAATGAAAAATAATACGCCTGTACCATCTTTTATCTGCACTTCAGCTCTCCGATCTGGTAACAAGTAAACTAAAAGACAACCGCAGTATACGTGGGGTTGAACATTTTCAAGCTAGCCTAGAGCAGACTTTTCCCCTGAAACGCATGAAGAGTCATTTCATTATTTTTGATCGGCATTTTCCTGTTATATTATAAAACCAATTATGATGGTTGCATGGAAATTGTAAAGAAAAACTCGCTCAACTGTTCTTAAACTACACAATCCCAAGAGTCAATGCAGTTTAGCGGTGCACCCTTTGACATGCAATGTTGCAGTCTCTGCGACGCCTCATGCATCAATTTAAACTGAGACGAATGATTTCTGCCATTTTCAATCAGGAAATGTAAAAATAATATTCATTTGCGAATCTGGTCTTCGAGGCTTTTGACACTAGTCATTTGAATCACGTGAACCCCATGAGCAGTCGGTCACTCAGTCACTCTCTGACTTGATCGCTCTTTTACAAACTCACTGGATGATTACAAACTCAACAATTCAATCACTCACTCACTAATTCACTTATTTATTCAATCAAATAATCAATCAACCAATCAACCTACCAACCAACCAACAAATCAATCAATCAATCAATCAATCAATCAATCAATCAATCAATCAATCAATCAATCAATCACTCACTCATTCACTTACTTATTCAATCAATCAATCAATCAATTAATCAATCAATCAACCAATCAATCAATGAATCAATCAACCAATCAATCAATCAATCAATCGATTAATCAATCGATCGAATCAATTGAAAAGACAGGAGGAATGATCAGTGATAAAAAGTTGACCGGACAATCCTACTCCTCCTATAAAGGTACTATAGATAGTGTTTAGTTTTTCTTGTTACACAGACTACATTCCTACATTCCTGTACTGGGCTGCCCAGGTTTGAAATACGTTTTGGGAATACAGCACAGCATGCGTTTTGATACCTGACGTGTATAGGTACTAATGGGTGTATCACATTTGTGACTTGAGACGTCCAATCAAATGAATAACGTTGTTACACGTGGCCTATTTTACATTTCACTATTAGAGAATTTCATTGAGGTTCAGAAAACACTCGCTTTTCAGATCATACTTCAGAACTTTTGCCAATGAATTCGGAACAACCGACACGTTGCGTGATTACATCTATGAAACATCGTTTTGAGACTTTAATCCTCTGAAGTTGAGTAGACATTATCCCAAGAGCTTAAACGAGAGCCTGAGAGGTTTAGTTACATATATATGTACTTGTGTGCACGGCTTACGACAACGTATAGTACCTATATAGACGTGGGACCTTTTCGGTTTAGTTGTTCATTTCAGATGGAGGTTAAGCAAACAATCGAAATTTAAGTAATTTTACGTGCCATACTAAATTTTACTAAAAACTTAGCTATCAAGTATGCTGGCAACTATACTATGACTATTTACGAGTCTGTAGCCCAATTAACCGAAAACCTTGAGAAATTCCCATTTTCAGATTTTAAAAGACCGGATAGAACCGTGAAACAGTTTAATTAATAATGTTAGAGCGCTCCGCATACTGCACTTATATATAAATGATCACGACGTTAGTCTAATAAGCATTGGTGACGAATAGAAACTGTATGAAAGCGCATAAGGGACCGCGTGCACGAGACAATATTTATTTTCTTCTTCAAAAATGTATCTTATGGGCTTTATAAGATTGCAATTTTAGAAAAATCACTTTATTAGTAAAATGGTTGTATAAATTGTTAAGACAAATCGGCGATTCCGTCGATTTTGTTGAATGTTTCTTTGAAACTACCACAGAATCAGCTTCAAATTCTAATACAGAACGCCTGCCTGAACTAGTCGCAACTTCTTGGCGACAGACTAATAATGGAAAATATCCCTATGGGACATCATCATCACTCCAAAACGAAGCTTTAACCCATTCTCTTTCAAAATAAAGAAAAAAAAATGGTACTATACAAACAAATTGTATGTACCGTAAATTCATTTGGAGTGACTACCATCTCTGTGTTAACTCCATGGAGAAAAATCGAATTTTTGATTTTCACAAAAATAAAAAGATGAAAAGTTGAATCCCTCCACGAGGAGTCCATAGAAGTGGCAAATCACAAAAGTGTTGTAAAATTCTTAGAGTCCGAATATCTGTCTCAGAGGCGCATTCAACCTTAAAAAAACAAAAAAACAAACAAACTAAGTATTCAGTTCTCTTTGTCCTTTCATAGCATACACCTCGTTCGTCGATTTCGGCGTTCGTCCACACTCCGTCTAGCCTCGAGGTCCACTTTTAGCGCCGTAGCATAAAAACAGCTCTTTTGAAAGTGAATGGTCTCCTGGAGAGATGATGACATCACTGGCGTCCCTTGTAAAGTCAATCAGTCCAAAAATGTTTCTCTCATGATTGGCCAATTATTAAATGGGTTGTGCTTATAAACTTGCGAGAGAACGTTTAGTTTATGAGCTTGTTTATGAGCAACACCCATTTAATCATTGGTAAATCATGAGAGGAACATCTGGATTGATTAACTTTCAAATGGACCTGGAGACCATACACTTACACTTTCAAAAGAGCTGTTTTTTATGCTACGGCGCTAAAAGCGGACCTCGAGGCTAGACGGAGTGTGGACGAAGGCCGAAAGTGACGAATAGGGTTAAGGCTAGTCCTTACAATGCGCAGATATCTTTTCGTCAACGGGCTCAGAGCTCATGAAAAGCACCCCGCACACAAGGCCTGTGCATCCTCTTGTACAAACGTGTGGTACTTGACTGTGTCAGGGAAGACCTCACAGGAACTCGATAGTTCTGTGAGAAAATTGTTGTACACGATGCAGTGAAATTTGTGAGATGGTCTGAACTTTCTTTTTATGTCAGTACATGTACAGGATTTTTACTAGATTTTTTTCAGGAGGAGAAATGTATACTATTGGCAGAGAAAATATGGAAAAGGGGTGAGATGAGAGTGCGAGATGGGAGTATCCCCTGTCGCATGGTAGTTTTTAGAAAAATTTCGTATGCCCACAGGTGCAATCTTGGTCCATGCAGAGGGCAAAGACAAAAGACTAGAGTGCTTACTGGGGGAGAGTACGAGAGGGGATGCCACCTTTTGTAAAACAATTTTGAGAAATTTCTGTCAATTTGGATGCCCATATGTGCAGTCTGAGAAAGGTCATTCTGTGTGTTCTCTTTCCAGAGTCAAAGACAAGAAAATAGAGAACTTAGTACTTGGGGAGAGTGCAACAGAGGACAAATGGCAAAGTTTGAATGAATATTAACCTATTTCGACGCCTGTGGGTGCAATTTGAGAAAGATATGAGCTAACAAATACGATTCATTCATACAAGCTTGCCATGTTGAGGAGCACAAAACATCCACCCTGTATGTTAACCGCTTGACATGTTTTGACAATCTGAGAAGTCCTTAGAGATGTGTGTCCTTTGTAACAATAATTCTCCTAAATCCTCCTACTTACCTGTCACTGTTACTTTTGGGTTATCTCATTTGCTGCCTTCCAGAACGAGGCAAAAATTTAAATACACGTGATCTCATCCCAGGCGGAAACCGCCATGAGATTCCATATTCAAACAGTTCTCATTTGCCTCGGTGTGTGAAACACACCGTGTTTCAGCCTTATATCGTAAGGCTGAAATGGTTTATATGGTTTATATGTTATATGGTTTTTTGACGTCCGTTTTTGCTCTACTGTTCCTTCATGGGAGCGTGAGTTACGGTATCGTCTATTATTTCCTGTTTATTTATTCTTTTTTAGCAGTCAGTTTGGTTTGACGGTAGTTTTTCAGGCCGTTTGAAGTACTGCTTTGACTTTATGTAGCAAGCGTGTGTTGCTACTGTTTGCTTTCCACGCTTTTGAATGTAGTGACGTGTTTGGTCAGTCTGCAGCTGTGCGAGCCAGTGCATTGTGTATTGTACTTTATGGTATTTATCGCGCTGGTTTTTGTGTACTGTAGGTTTACCGGTTCTGCTTGTATCATGGATCTATGCGATGTTCCTGCGAGTGACGGTTCTAAGGTTTGCGCTGCAGCTAGATGTAGGAAGATTATTCCTGCTGATGACAGCCATGACAAGTGTCTTGCATGTCGCAAGTGTTCAAAGGCTATATAAGCCTTGTGATATTTGCAAGGATTGGTCGGATGAACTATGGCGCATTTTTACTAATCCTGAATTGCTGCAGGGTAGGCGAACTTCAAAAGGTAAGTCTCAGAAGGACAAGTCCAGGAAGTCGGCTAGTAGTGCAGCTGTTAGTTTGCCCTCTGACGAGTCGTATGTTTCCAAGGACGAGATTGAGGGTATTCTGGACACTAGATTTGAGCAATTTTCGGAGAAGGTTTCTTCTTTGTTGGCTGGTTTTCTTGCTCAATCTCAGAGTGCTGGTGTAACAGAGGGCAATCACGTGGAGCCCCAACACCAAAGGCACAGTCTGAATAGGGATTTATAGTGGACCCTACAGAGGTGATAGGTAATCAAAAGACGGCAGCTGTGTCGGGAGTTGTTCCACAGCCGTCTTACAAGTATAGAGATCCTGATTCTGTTTCTTTGTTTGCTCCGAGTGATCTTGATGAGAGTGCAGATGAAGACAGTCATTCTATGTCTAGGTCACAGGATTGTGTGTGAAGTGACTTTGCTCATTCTGATACTCAATTCAGAAATTTCTACTACTGATGCTGACATGTCAGAAGCTTTGTCTGGGAAATGGCATGACATTATTAACATTATTGGCAATGTGCTTGGCTGTACAAAAGATGATAGCAATCATGGTCAACGTCAGTCTTTTTTACTTGGTGGAGATAGTACAGTTTCAGGTGCTCCTCGTTTGCCGATTGAGGGATTGATTGCACAAAGATGCAGCTATTGAGAAGAGTTTGCCCAAAGTGTCTAAGTACACAAAGTCTGTAGACAAGAATTTCAGGTTCCTTGCAAAAGACTTTGAGGAGTTTGCCAGAGCGCCCAGTGTAGAAAGTTTTGTCCACACTAAATTGGCAGCTGATAAGAAACATTTTTCAGCTAAAAAATAAGGATTTGAGAAGTTTTACCAATAAGGCTGATCTTATGGTAGATAAAGCTCTGAGAGTTTTACTGAGATGCATTTCACATTCATTGTTGGCAACCACTTTTGTACATACGGCAGTTTCGCCAGGCTCTAATATTCCTGATGACCAATTGTCTAAGGGTTTGGAATCTTTGCAGTTTTTCTCTAACTTCAGCAGATCAACTCTTGCGTGCCATTGCTTTGTGATTTTCTGCCAGAAGGGAATTATTCCTTGATCAGATGGATTTTCCTACAAGATCAAATCAAAATCGTTTGACAAAGCTTCCTATTCGGGTGATAAACTCTTCCATGGAGAAGTCTCAGATATTTTTCACCAGGAAGCTGAAGCAGCTAGAGATGTTAGGGAAATAGTCTCCCTTTCTAGACCACGTCAGGGAGTTAACCGACCTGCTTCTTTTCAGCCAAAGTCGCAGCCTTCTGCTAAACTTAACAGACTTTCTGTAAAGAGTTCTGTTTCTGCTACACCTAGTAATTACTTTAAGGGTAAAAGGGATAAGAAGAGCTTTAGACCACCAGTGCCGCCCTTTCCGGATAAGCCCAGAGACCATTCTTTTAAACAATGACGGTTTGCCAGGGGCTCAGTGTGTAAATCTAGCACAGTTAAATATTCAAATTCCTTTTCCGGAGGTGCCAGTAGGGGGAAGATTATCTCTTTTCAGTCAGCACTGGGCTAAGATAACCACGACCCGTGGGTTTTTAGGGGTAGTTTCGGAAGGTTATCGATTGGAATTTCTTCAAGTTCCCCCTCTTACAAGCAAGGTTACATGCAATCCTTCAGGAAATAGAATCATTAATCTCAAGAGGGCTATCGAGCCTGTCACAGACAGATCAAAAGGTTTTTACAGCTCAATGTTTCTAATTCCAAAGAGATCAGGGGTTGGAGACCAATTTTAAATCTCCGCCCATTAAACCATTTTCTCAAAAAGAAACACTTCAAGATGGAAACTCTACGTTCAGTTTTATCAGATCTGTCAAAAGGGGATTATGCAGTTTCAATCGATCTATCAGACGCTTATCAACATGTCCTTATTCACCCAGACTGCAGACATTTTCTCAGGTTTGCAGTGCAGGACAAGGTTTTTCAGTTTCGGACACTGCCTTTCGGTCTGTCGTCAGCACCCCATGTAATTACCAAGGTCACAGCAGTTTTGGGTGCCTTTCTTCGAAAGCAACAAATTTATGTCCACATGTATCTGGACGATTGGCTAGCCAGGCAGACGCAGATCAGGTTATTGCAGCGGGATACAGCACGTATTTTAAAGACAGCTGTCAGTCTTGGCTGGCTGCCAAACGAAAAGAAGTCAGAACTTTGCCCCAGTCAGAGCATTCATTATATAGCGGCGAAAATAGATTTGGAGGAAGGGATTGCTACTCCAGTGCCAGAGCGTTTTCAAGTTATTTGCGAAATGGTAAGTCATCTCTTGCCCGGCAGTTTTCAGACGCCACGGCATGTTCTTCGCCTCCTAGGTCGTATGGCATCTTGTGTTCAGCTCATACCTTTGGCAAGGTTGAACATGAGGCCACTTCAAATTTTCCTTCTGTCTCAATGGAGACCGCATCAGAATCCTCTCAGTCATCCTATAAGGGTAGACGCCCTGTTAACACAGCATCTTCATTGGTGGACCAACAGAGTCAATTTTTTAAAGGGAGTTTCACTGTCCCTGGAGCCCCCAGAGGTTACAATAACCACGGATGCGTCAATGCAATGTGGGGCTCATATGGGAGATTGGACCATTTCAGGAGTCTGGTCAGTAGCCCAGAGACAAGAGCACATAAACTTTCTCGAGCTTCAGGCAGTATGGGAAAGTTTAAAGGCCTTCGTCCCTCATATCTTAGGGAGATTGGTTCTTGTAAGGTCAGACAATTCAACTGTAGTATCATATTTGAACAGGCAAGGGGGAACACAGTCTCCATCTCTCTGCATCCTCACTTGGCATCTAATGAATTGGTGCATTATCAGAAATGTCAGGATCAGGGCAGCTAACATACCAGGCAGGTGCAATCTAATAGCAGATGCTCTGTCCAGAAGACGACCTATCCCGACAGAGTGGATGTTAAAACATCAGGTGGTAGAGTCACTTCAAGGTGTTAGACAGGCCTCACATAGATCTGTTTGCAACCGCACACAATGCCCATCTGCAGGTGTATTGTTCTCCAGTTCCAGACCAAAGAGCAGAGGCAGCGGATGCCTTTTCAGTTCCTTTGACAAACTTGTTTGCATACGCATTTCCTCCAGTGTCTCTGATTCCCAGAGTACTAAGCAAGATAAGACACGAGGAGTGTGTTGTCATTCTGATAGCGCCGAATTGGCCAAGACAACCGTGGTTTCCTCGATCGCTGGAGTTGCTAATAGAGATTCCAATAAAGCTACCAGGGACCCCAGATATTCTGAGCCAACCGTTGTCGGCTTTACTTCACCCAGATCCATCAGTCCTCCAGTTGACTGCTTGGAAACTGTCAAGAAACGTTTTTGCTCAGAGGGATTTTCAACGAGAACTGCAGAATATGCAGCAAACTCTCGTAGATCATCAACCATTAAATCATACAATTACAGGTTCAGAGTATTCAGTGATTGGTGCAAAGATGTCGATCCCGTGCATCCACCTCTAAGTTATGTGGGTGATTTTCTGGTTTTTCTTTTTGAGGCTAGAGGTCTAAAGCCCCAACTATTTCAACAATCGTTCAGCGTTGAGTTCTTTCCTTCCGAGTTATGGTGAACATAGTGTAGGTCAGCATCCTCTTTTGGATAGTCTGATTAAAGGGTTTTTTGTTAAGCGTCCTCCTCAGAGGAGACTTTTGCCTTCTTGGAGTCTTCCATTAGTGTTAGACTCATTAAAGCCAGCTCCTTACGAGCCTATTAGTGAATCTGGTTTGAAGTATTTAACTATGAAGACTGTTTTTCTCATAGCTGTGGCATCTGGGCGTAGACGTAGTGAGATTCATGCTTTGTCTATCAACAGTGCTTATCTCAGATGGGAGCCTACAGGTGTTAGATTGTTGCCTAGGGCAGGTTTTCTGTCAAAGAATGAATCTGTATCTCGTGTTGGTACAGATATATTCATTCCGAGTCTTGAAAATATTTCAAGTGATCCTCAGGATAAACTTATTTGTCCTTGTAGGGCTCTTCGTTAGTTACTACATTAAGATGACTGCACAACTTCGTGGTAATACAGAACAGTTGTTCATTAAGGTGTCTCCGGGTCAACATGGTCCAGCGTCCAAGGACACTATTTCTAGATGGTTAAGGGATACAATCCAACTTGCCTATGATTCTTCCGATGGCCATTGTAGACTTGTACATTCCATCAGAGCACATGATACACGAGCTATGGCTGCCTCGTGGGCTTTGTTTAAAGGAGTGTCAGTGGATGACATTTGTAAAGCTGGTTTTTGGGCTTCTCCAAATACCTTTATTAACTTTTACCTCAAGGATGTGCCTATGGAAGCTAGTTTTGCTTTAGGTTCTTTGAGGTGTGGCTCTACCTAGGTTGGGAGTATTTGTTTGACATACCCTCCTCCATTAAGCTTTGGATTCTGTGTAACCCAAAAGTAACAGTGACAGGTAAGTAGGAGGATGAAGCAGAATGAAAGTTTCCCCCAGGAAACATCTTTCTGCGAGAACTCCTACTTACCTGTCACTCCTCCCTCCCTCCTCCCCACTATTTTGATAGTCTATTATGGAGGTTGAGAACTGTTTGAATATGGAATCTCATGGCGGTTTCCGCCTGGGATAAGATCACGTGTATTTAAATTTTTGCCTCGTTCTGGAAGGCAGCAAATGAGATAACCCAAAAGTAACAGTGACAGGTAAGTAGGAGTTCTCGCAGAAAGATGTTTCCTTTGTAACAATAATTCTCCTAAATGCCAGCAGGTGAAAGCACTGTTGTAGCCATTCAATTTCGCCGGCTACCGTCTTCTAATGGAAACACTGATGTAACACGCTTTACTTAAATCACTTAAGTGCACACAAAATATCTGAAGAAATCTGAAGTTATTTCTCTTAGAAATATCGTCAGATCCAATAGAATGAAGAATTATGAGCGTTTCGAAGATTAGCATACAATTACTATCTATTCGTTACGGTTACATAAGAGAATTCTTTTGATTGACATTTGCATCGCCAGGTCTTGAATGCGTGTATATTGGTGCAAATGTCTTTTGTCTTTAGTCTCGGTCGAAACTCCTCGACGTCAACACAAGCTGTTTTTTTCCAAATTATTATGTTATTATTGTAATGCAGTTTCATAGTACTTGTATTTCAGTGTCTTTTCGATAATTCGATGTAAGGGAGAATTATGTAATAAACGTGGTGAGTTTTTCGAGGGTACACAGTACGTTCGTGGGGTGTGACGACCACTACATACCGCATATTATCTCTGTTGTGTATTATTTATTCTCATTTCTCGAAGTTTAGTGTAGACCTCTGATTTAACTTTGATTTAAATATTAATATCCTTTATTTCAAGAGGGTAGTTGTAATATAAACCTGAACCCATAAGCAGGACGAGAAAATTAATGTAGTACAGCTGAGTAAATATAATAACTGGGAAACACTGATAGCACACTAACACAATTCAACAACCGAACAGAAAAAGCATATTAAATGAAAACATTCAGTCCTATGAAGAACTTTCATTCATAAATTTGTTGTTGAGAAAGGTTTTAAAGTATGGCAAACTCCAAATGTTTCTATCAGAATGGGGAATATCATTCCAAGTGATAGTTGCACGATAACAAAATAAGCTTTGTCTAATCCTTGTCTTGCATGAAGGGGCATACAGATTACGGTTACTTGAACCACGAGTATTTAAAACATATATATCAGATACATAGTCGATCTGGTTTACACGGATCTGGTGCAACACTTATAATGATAAACGCTTTATCTGTACATCTGTTATGTATTGGTCAGACCACTGACCACGGCAATGGAGTAGGGAGACATTACATGGTTGTGCTTAGTCCCCCTCCCTCTCCGATACACGGAATAAAGGCCTGTTAGAGCGCCCCTGAAAGCTCAATGAAATTCCAGTTCCTCTGGGACAGGCATTATTATGCACACTCCATAACATAGGCTTATCGGGCCATACTACAGTAATCGATCGCCTGTGATCTGTACGTAGGATTTCTCGCCACCTTTGTCTGCAATCATTGATGTAGAGTGCAATTTTGATCAATTATCCATGCAGATCTTGTTCCAACCAAAATATCGTAAATCATATGAGAAACTAATTAAACGTCTTCAATTGTGTTACTTCATCAATTCTACGACTTGGTGATGTTTCCTGTTTTGTATCCGACGTGATAAAATGAATAATCGTCGGTCTTGATTCATTTGAATTTATCGCTCCCATTGGTCATGGTACTGTAGTCTCATGCGTCCGTAACTTGCCAGTGCATAAGCGTGTAAAATTGTCCCAAGCGTTTACAACCGTGGTAAAATAACTTGTAGTGCAGAAAGAGAATTAGACATGCAATATACATGAGATTGTAGTGCAATGACTTACCCAAGAAGTAGACACTTCTGAAATGAACTCAAGTCGAAACTGCTAACCATGCCCGATTAAAATCTTACTTCAATAAATGATGTAAACACACATGTATAGATATTAATTTGAATGATATAAAACATGACTGCGTGAGAGTTGAAGAGGTGATTTATGAAGATTCATTATGTTTCATAAATCATCGGTATGTCTTCAAATCTTCAGAATATTAATAAAACAAATGCTTCATATCCTGATGTGAAATTCATGAATTTTCAGAGCGCATAGTATGTATTGACGCGCATGAGAGATTTCTTCACTATGACAATGACTGATGATATCATTAGAATACGTTTCGAATGGAAAAAGACTAGGACAACATGGCAATATTGATTTCGACAATTATCAATTCTCGAGAGTCCATGTTTGTTTTTTACCAATTACAGGAATGACAGAATGTACAGGAACATCTTGTCGGAGACGCAACGATCTTGATGAAGTGCGACACAAGATGACGTCCGCTCATGTGAGAATAGTCCCATGTGCATCATTTGACTCATTATTTCCCCTCAACTACTTCAGTAATTAAAATGATGAAATTGGTATATTTTTCGTGTAGGCGGAATAAGAAGAAAGAGATTCAAGTATCTCCGAAGCCTCCTCAAACGATTGATCTCTGTCGCTTCATGACTTCTGCTGACTACAGCAAATGCGATTCTTGAATCTTTTAATAGGGTCATAAAATATGAGTTTGTTTCTGATCCGCGCGTTGTCTACCTTGACAAACTGCTCCGGCGTTTTTTCGTATTCGCTTAAAAAAACTGAAGATGCGCTAGGGATGGCAGAAAATGTTTATATCTTTAGGAGTACATGTACGAACCGTGCAGTTCTTAAAAGCGAAATGAACATTGTCATCTTGCTGAGTGTCAGAATTACGTTAAACGTTTCTATTCGGCAGGACAGTGTGGCTAAAAAAGAAAACGCACAAAATTAAACCAAACAAGAATTACAACCAGATATGAACTGAATATGCTCACGTGTTTCATGATATAGCCTATTGCAGTTATGCGTAAATTTGAACCTTTGCCACATGTCTTCGACTTTATTGAAAGTGTTATGATCAACATAATGATAAATATTGACCACCGATTAATTCTATATCCAAGTATATATCCCCAATTAGGAAAGTTCATTTAATATGCAAATTAGAAATTGATGAAATGTTCACATTAAATATGCAAATAAGGAATTAACTGAAGTGAAAATGTTAAATTACTTTCAATAATGTCGTATCATAGTATCTTTAATGTACAAAGTAAGTTTCGTCAACTTTGGTCGAGTCACTAGAGATAAATATCCTTAATTAGGAAAGTTCATTAAATATGCTAATTAGGAACATAGACAAAACCAATTAACACATCACGTGTAAGATTGAATACATTCTTATTCAGTACTAAGAACACCGTATCATCAATACTTCGAATTCTTTTAACGTGTGATGATAAATGTGATTTAACAAAGACACTTACGCCACCTGGAATTTGCCTACATTTGATAGCCGTTCTCGGCATGTTGAGAAAGCGACATAGGCTGTTAAAAATGAATCAAATTCAGAAACAGATTTTGCAAATGTTTCGCAAATTCCAATCACTTAACAGAAATTCTTTACTTCGGTGTTAAAAAGGTACTTTTAAGGCCATTTGCATTCCATGACACTATTGACAAGGTTTCTGTCTTTTGCTCATCTTCTTGAATTTGACGTCCTACACGCCGAGCCTGGCCAGTTCCCTATAGTTTAATAATGGTCTGTTTAAAGTCTTCAAACTTATATCTTTCGCCGTCTATCAGCAGAGTGTCGTAAATCAAAGTAGCCTTCTTTCCCTCGCTGATAGCTTCCTGTAGACGTGTATTAACTTACGGCGTTTGGCACGAACCAGAGGTGAACAGTCTTCTTTTATTTTGAAACTTGAATTTTTGAGCAACCTTCTACCTTTCTGTAGCATGGACGAACGGGCCTTGTACGGCATAAATTTGGCAATGACACGTCGCGGGTTATTTGCGTCAGTACGGTCGGGCAGCCTGTGGGCTCTTCAGATTCCAATTTCAGTTTCGTCGAAGGCGTTCTCAATATTAAGTTCATCTCTTTGCATGTAACGAACCTTTTCTCCGCATTCTTTCCATGTCTCATGACCACTTACACTTTCGGGTATACCTTGGAAGATTAAGTTATTTCTACTGCTCTGGCCTCTTAACTTATCGCAACTTTCTTCCAATTGTTCTATTTTACTCGTTAAATGTTAATTTTCTTCAACCAGTTTCTGATGACTTTCACGGAGTGCTGAGACAGAGTCAATAATGTTGTATATAGTATCTTTAATGTACATAGCAAGTTCGATCGAATTTGGTCAAGTCAATAAGGATAAATATCCCAAATTAGGAAACTTCATTAAAGATGCTAATTAGGAATCGGCTGAAGTAAACAAGTTTAATGACTTTCAATAGTGTTGTTTTATAGTATCTTCAATATATGTAGCAAGATTCATCAACTTTAGTCATCTCCATTCAGATATATATCCCTAATTAGGAAAGTTTATTAAATATGCAAATAATGAATTGGCTTAAGTAAAAATGCTTAATGACTTTCAACAATGTTATATCATAGTATCGTTAATGTACATAGCAAGTTTCATCAATTTTGGTCAAGTCAATTCAAATAAATATCCCTAACTTTAAAAGTTCATTAAATATACAAATTAAGAGTTGGATGAAGTAAAAATGCTTAATGACTTTTTCAAAAATGTTAAATCATAGTATCTTCAATATACATACCAGGCTTTGTTAATTTTGATCGAGTCAATTCAGATATATCCCTAATTGGAAAAGTTCATTAAATATGCAAATTATCCATTATCTTTCATGTCGTTCCTTAATATCTGTCACAGCTGATATATCTTGGTGTGATCAACATTTGTAGCAAATCTCATCAAATTGTGTGAAGTCGTCCTCAGTGTATATATCTATTCTTTCGTAGATCATTAATTATGCAAATAAGCAAAAAGTTAGCAAGCCACACCCACCAAAAACTAATCAGTTCTTGCCATTTGCACACTGAATCTATGTACCAGATTTGGTTCTGATCTGATGAGCCGATTTTGAGATATCGAGCACACAGACAGACATAACGACAGACACACAGACGCACAGACACATAGACGCAGACACACAGACATCGCTGCGACATTAGGCTAAAAGAAAAGATAATGAAAATAAACAACAACAGCCTAAGCAAAGAACGCTTCTATTCATCATTTTGTGACCTAGACTGAGAAAGAAACCTGTAAATTGCATTGTTGACCAAAAACCCTTGAAGTATTGATATTTAACCCTTCAATCATATCTAATTTCGTCAGATGATTAGCACTGCGTAAAGATATTCGAGCATTTGGTTTAATTAAGAGTTATAATAACAAAGCGATAAACAACAAGAAAAACACTGTCAAAGGAAGACAATTTAGAGGAAATAGGCTGTAATGAATTTATCTATGATATACCTTTTGACACGTATACCTTCCACTCACTCAACTTTTATTGGTAACATACATAGCGCCAGATTTGTTATATTTTATTTACTAGAACCCCTCTATCTGAGAAAGATAACTGTAAACATTGAAGTTATCACGTTTTCTTCCTGACACACGTATATGAAGTCATAGACTGGCGTTCAGGAATTACAGAGTAATAAAAACAATCATAATGTTTATTGCTAAAAAGCGCATTACGCTGCGTTTCAGTGCTCTTTACATTACAATAAAATTACCAATAGATATGACATCAAATTAATTCCAGCAATATAAATCACAGAAAAGTACTATAACACTGCCTAAAAAACGAGTGTTAAGACAACGTTTAAAAAAGTTACAAGACCAACGAATACAGTGTGCATCAAAAGAAAGCTCATTCCACAACAATGGAGCAACAACGGAGCAGCAATTGAAAATGCACGATAACCATAATTAACTGAAGTGCCCCCTGGCGCCACGCCATGTAAGAAGTATTCTGTTAGATGAACAGAGAGCACGCCCAGAAATATTTATATCACCAATGATTGCAAATAATGTGGACATTCTCTACGAAGAATTTTGAATACAAAATCGCACAATTTTTGAACTTGATTCTCGCTTTCATTGGCAACCAATGAAGTTGGAATAAAAAAAGGTGAGATGTGTTCACATTTCTTAGTGCGTGCACATACTAATAGAAAGACAGATTAGCAAAGCGGCACGACGTTTGATTCATAGTCTTCTCGATAAACTATGGCCTTTTCATATTAAAATGAGCTTCACTGGTGTCAAACAGAACAGTTTTCATCCTGTGAACGCTGTGTGAACACCGCAGTTGGTCTTGCTGGTGTGTTTCTTGGCTTGTTCTTCGCTCATCGACTCTCTCTCAAGATGGTCTCATTAATCCCGCATATATATGGTGGATAGATGTGTGAGTCATCATCTTTTAATAAATTAATATCCTTACATAAGTCCAAAATTTCTTAACTGATGTCGCACACTTTGACGTAACCACCTCTCCTCTTTATTTTTTTTCGATCCACACACTCTACAAAGAGTTTTCGGCTTCTTATGATAACTTATGGCCATGGTACTTCTGTGTCAGATATCCTACACCTATGGCCATGGTACTTCTGTGTCAGATACCCTACAATACACATTATTAAAGAGAAAATATTAAAAGGCTATTAAAGAATTCATTTACATGCAATTTACCAGCATGATAGGGGACACGGTTGGACATCATCGCTCCCATGTGAGGTTTGTCACACACCATTGGTTTTATTCCGAGTTAAATGTCGATTGTGATTTTACTTTCCAGACAATGCATTGCGGCACGCGTCGATTTGTAAAGTACCTTACGCGCAAACAAAAAAGATGAAAGTTTACTATTGCCGGCCGTCCCACAGTTGTATACAATACACATACTCGGTAGGTATGTATGGTATATGATGATAGATATATAAACTAATATCGAAGCAATCGAAAGTGTGTACATAATTTAAAAAACAAAAATGCATGTTCTTTTGGTAGGCTAGCTGCGAGAATAGTACGTTCACTTTCATTTTGAGACGTGTATAAAATAGTTTTGACTCGCAAGCAAACATACGATGTGCCCGGGGCAAGGAGGTAACACAACCAATCCGTACGTACGCAACGCAACGGGCGTGTCCTTGAGATTTTGTTGACCACATTTTTTTACCTCGTCTTTGGTTTTGACAACACGAAAAGTCGATAGCGTCGTGCTGCCTGTCACGTAGCAACCATGTTTCAGATATTTACTTTGTGTGCTCTCAGGGCAGAAACACAGCTTCACGCCAATGAAAACATAACACGCCGGCTGTTTCATAAACACTTCCTCCCATGAGGAACTTGTAAAAGACGATATGAGTGACCGTAAACCATTGTGTAACATCTGACAGCATCGATAAAAGACCTTCAAATTTAGTTCAAACACACTCATTATATATTCATAAAAATGTGAGAGGAACGTTTAAAATGATAAAATTCACCTCCCAGAAGCTCAAAACTTTCCCGTTTACGCCAGCACGCCAATTCCGCACAGCACCACACGAAAATAACAACACGAACTTTGACGAACATACTTTCACTTAAAAATTGGCGAAAATCCGGAAACTACCGAAGGGTACAAGGTCGGCACTCTTCGGAAAAGAGAGTCGAGAGCTGCCTGAGGCGCGGCGTACATGGAGGGGTTACGTAACTGCTTCACATCTTGAACAATACCCGTTACTAGTCTGTCTTCCATTTGTCTGTGGTGCGTGTTACGAGACGTGCGGCCGCATTCTGAACTGAGTGAAGCCTTTTAGCTGATAGTCAGGAATCCCACGCATCAGGCTATTACAATAGTTAGTTTTGAGGTGACAAAAGCATGTACTGATATCTATTTGGCCGGCGAATCTATCGAAGAACGAATTTTACCGATTTTGTACAGGGCAAAAAAGGCAGATTTACAAGTGTTATTTATTTGACTTGTCATAGAACCATTCGAATCGGGCAGAACACCAAGATCTTTTACTGTGGTGGACGGGATGACATCGAACGTACCGATCTTGAGACTGTCAAGTTTAGTCCTATCTCTTTTGAAGTGCGACGAAAAGTGAACTACCTCAGTCTTTTCATTGTTAAGGATTAACATGTTTTGACCTCATCCATTGACGCACATTATCAATGCAAAATTCACTTGATGTCATCTGGACTATTACAAACAACATAAATCTGAGAATCGTCAGCGTAAAGCATGTAATCAAGGCCGTGGCAAGAAATAAAATCATCAAGAGGAGCTGTGTAAAGAGTAAAAAGTAAAGGTTCTAGGACAGAACCTTGTGGGACACCAAATCGTAGAACAGCATCTTGTGATTTTGTGGAATTGATATGAACACATTGAACACGGCCTGTTAAATGTCATGGTCAAGGGTATCAAAAGCAGCTGATAAATCCAATAACCAATAACCAAAATGACATCCTTTCGTGAATCTAATGCTGTCATAACTTCATGTCATATACATTGTGAACCCTAAGCAAAGCAGTTTCAGTACTGTGATTTGCGTAAGCTGACTGGCATTTTGCATATAATTTATTTTCTGATAAATAGATTTTCAATTGATCCGCAACAATACGCTCTAAATATTGGACAGAAAACATAAATTTGAAACTGGCCTGTAATTTTTAAGAATATTGTTATCAAGACTAGATTTCTTTATCAAAGGCTTAATAAATGCAGTTTTAAAAACGTGCGGAACAGTATTTAGTAAAATTATGAAGGTTAAAAAGGTGAGTTAAAAACGGAGCAATTTCACAAATACAATCGTTAAACACTTCAGTTGGTAAACTAACTTTAAAACATCATTTTCACTGACAGGACTAAAAGATCACAACGAACAGTTGAGAAACGGATAAATCGCATCGTCAATAACTGGTGTCAGGTTGTCTCTGTATTTTTCTACCTTCTGATGGAAGAATTTCAAAAATATGTCACTTAGTTCAATAGGAGGGTCATTAGTAGCCTGAATCTTTGCACTTGTCTTCTTCGAACCAGTCAGCTCATCAACGATCGCGAAAAAAACCTTTAGAGTCCTCAGTATTTATTTGATCCCGATAGTAATCAGACTTTACTTCATCCGCTCGTCGATTATAGAAATAACGGACGACGCGCTGACCATTAACGTTTATTTATGGGCAAGGGCGAGAGAAAAGCCAAAAATTTATATTGTAACCGCCGCAGAAACGAATATTTCACGATGAACGAGGAGACGAGAACACAATCACTTTCACTCATGTTGACGGACCTTCCTCCTCATAGTCATCAATTCTTCATTTACACCGCGTTGCCCTCGACTTGTAAGTATGTCCGAAACACTAACGTCGTCCAATAATCGATCAGATTAGCGTGTTATCAGCAGACATGATGGAAAATGCCAAGAGGGTTTGACCGGTTAAGAAGGGCTTGACTACGCAGTTTCTGCGTAGTGAAGCTTCATTATGTATTCATGGTGACCCCTGGCCAGCTGTCAATAACTTTGGGGGCTTTTGTCTTTTGGCCTGCTTTGCATATGCGTCGTTGGACACGACCTGCCAATCACCCAGGTAGTCAATTAAACTATTAAGTGACTGTTTACCGACCCAATTAACACTATCCAGCAGTATCGTCATATTTTAATCGCGTGGTCCGGTGGGCACAACGTAGGAACGCGTGTATTTCTATGTGTACGTTTCACTTGTGGTGTTGTTTGTACCATCGTGCGTTTGAAGTCCTTGTTTCACCTACAGCATTACCTTCAAGGTGACAGGCTTACTATTAATGTTCAGTATCATTGCACCGAGTTCTGCCCACGGTGAAAACACCTGTTTTGCCTACTAATTACTGCCCGTCGCTGCCCGTCCTGAATGTAGCCTATCTATAGCTACAGTAATCACATAAATCATTTATCAGTTTTGATATATACTCCTAAATTGTAAGTTTGATCAAAATCGAGACCACATTCAAGGGCTATGCAGACTGTCCATGTACGCACACACAGTGACAAGAAGGCGGCAAACACCTACTCACCAAGCACATCGAATCGGCGAAAAGAGCATAAAAAAGCTAGGCTCATCGCCAAAACAAACGCGCCAAGCGCTAACAAAAACCCATACCAAGCGGCCTTTTCAGGGCCACCAATACTCCAAAAAGAGAACTACCAAAAAATACGATAAAACACTTAAAAGAAATAACAAAAACAGTACACATAACAACAAGTGAAACACAACATTAAATACAAAATAAACAATCACAGTAACGTAACAGAAAAATGGCCGTGTGGAAATAAATCAGCTATTTCTAAAGAAAAGCCGACAACAACATGAAATTCAACAACAACCTATCATCGCTCAAACTATGAAACTCCGAAAAATAGTACTAGGCAAAAGCCTTAAAATTCATTCGGACACCAACAAAACCAAAAAGAATAAAACCACCTCAGGATTTCAACAAATAAAGTCGTATAATGTGACTACGCTACATCGTGAGACACAAACAATCGCAACACCAATTCAAAGAAAAGTCAAATTGGACTCCATGAACAACAAAAAAACAAAAACTTGAAAGCTATCTGAAGCTTCTAAACTCGCACTTCTAGAGATACCCTTTCAAACAGGAAACAAACATGTCGCGTGCCAAAGAATCGCGATAAACCAGCTTGCAAACATTGGACAAATTTTGGGAAAATACCCATTCGACAAGGGTCGGTTTTTCGTTATTGTCAACACAAACGATTACGTACTCGAATGCGAAAGGCAACTACGTAACACTCAGTATTATACACAACAAGCCAGAACAAACAGTAAACAAAAGTAACGGACTATTAATTAAAATGTACGAGAACAAGCACATCAACCAGGATACTTGTAAGTATCTTGATCCAATAAACATAAAATCCGTTCCCCGCAATGGTACTTATTGCCTAAAAATTCACAAACCTCCGCAAAAATCTAAAAGACACACCAGTCAAAACAAAATTTACCGAAGTAAAGAAATGTAGAACAAACAAACCGAACCACCAACGGACTCACAACGTGACCAAAATTAATATACTTGCCTCGCTAATCGGAAAGCAAGACCACTAAAATGCATTAAAATAAATTTTCACAAACACAAACTAAGGAAAGAATCTACACTGCGACTGATGAGAAACCACACTCGGGTTTCGAAACGCAAGCGTCAAAGGGCGACTCTATCAACTTTTGTAACAACATAGGTCCGGCTGCGTCTCGCCATAAGCTTTCCCCACACAAACAAAACATTACCGTACACACTAATCCAAACTTCTCTACAAATATCCAAAGCGAAACAAACATTTCATTAACACAAACAATCGGATAAGAATGTAGGAACACATTTTCGAAACGAATCAAACACAAACTCGACACAAAACATTTAGGATAGTTAGGTGGGGAGCCTGTTTCACATTTTTTACATCTCGCTATACTGTCTATGATTCTAAAAATAAAGTCATCTGCCACTTTTTCTGTATACGCGGTTGGCAAAACTCATCTCTTCAATCGAAAGTCGGGCGATTTCATAGTTCTTTGGGGCACTTAAGTGTACGTCGAGCTTAATGAATGTAGTTACATTCGCGATGTTTTATTCCAAAATTATTTATTTCTTCAAGGGCAAATGCACATAATTTATGCTGTTGGAAATACTGGCCGCTCATAAACAAGACAATAAACTCAATATATGTGCATCTTTACTTATATTGTCAAAGTACCACCGACACCCACAAAAAACCAAATGGTTCAGTCCAGGTATTTGCAACTCTGCCATCCGACTGGTCAACAGGAAATCAACCATAGGTGTCTTTTGGCACGCGTATACGCCAGTCACCTAGGCGACGGTAATCTGCACCACTGATCACCATCGGGAAGGTACTCCTCCCCATATACCACTGGCGATCCCACCCTCAAGGCACTGCGTCATTCGACCAAGCATTGTTATTGTAATTTCCTGCATAAAATTAACAGCGAGGTCAACGGTCCAAATGTCTTGGCATTTTCTGGCATGATGAAGAATGTGTCCCAGACACGTGGGTCGGTTGATTACATGCTGCCGAAGATTCTTTGAATTCATGTGATCAATGAATTTACCGGTGTCTGATGACTATGGATCATTCATATGGAAATTGAAATCTCCGGCAATCAGTAAGTGTCCAGGTGATGGAACAACGATTTCCAGTAGAGTTGTTAATCCTGATAGAAATTGTGTCTTTGAATTCACATTTTTCTTGAATGCACGTTTTTCTTGGATTTCGGTGGACGATAGATTTTGAGCAGACGTAAGCATGTACAACCAGATCGTAGACAGATATGGAATGATTCAAAGGAATTAAAGGCATGCGTTGTTTTGTCAGTTACTGTCAAGATAGAACGTAAAAGAAGCGCAACTCCTCCGCCTCTGCGATTAGATCGTGGCTGTTGGTGGACAGAACAGCCACTAACGGAGATAAAATTTCTGCAATAACAGGGTCTTCCTTGTTCTTGAGCCATGTTTCAGTCACCATGGGAAAATCAAGTTTTCTTCTATCAATTATGTAGCAATGCTACCAATCTTACCGGTCAATGAGCGCGCATTCCATAGTGCACCTGTAATCTCAGTTTGGTTTCATTTGAAGAATTTCGGGGGATATTCACCAAATTGGAGATTTTTTCCTGGTCGGCTGATGATTTCTGTCCAAGTTTTAGATACTATAGTTTCAATGGGCCATTGTGTACGATGACGAACTCCGGCTTTGGTTCCTCGAGGATGAATTGCATGTTGAATTTTTCGTGAGACTTCGGCAGCCTGCCTGGCGCCTGTTGCATCACTGTAGTATTGTTCCATCTCATTGACAGTAAAGCACTACGTGGCATCTTCAACACGCTGGAAGACTTGGCCTACTCAATGATGACCGACAATTAACACTAGGTGCGGAAACATAGTCAAAACAATAAACAACCATCACCAAGCTCGACATAGACAGCACAGATAGAGATGTAAACGATATAGACGCAGTATGAAACAATACGGTAACTAAAACTGCTAAAAAACGCAAAATTGAAGAGCGGCAACAAAACATGTCTTTGCAATCCGGATCAGAGGCATAATATAATTCACACACATATACGAAACAAAGCTGACGCTAAACGCAATTGCGTGTTCTCAAATCTGCAATAAACAAGGGGCAATACGCAATGATATTGTCCGCAACAACAAGGGACAATATACGCAATGCTATTGACTTATTGTCAGGGCAACTCACAAGAATTATTACAGTCACGTAGATCTCTGCCTGGTGTGTTGGCAATATTATCAAATATACGTTACTAATTAGCACATAGAATATGCTTTGTTTATCATTGATCCCGATCTGGTTTAGGCCTTTACTACAAAATAGATATGTTTTTGTATTCCGGCTTCCTAGAAAATGGCCCGGGATGCCGCAAGTGTCTGAACGACCCCTTTAGAAATCATTGTCATTTAAAGATTATTAGAAGTGATGGCCGGAATCTTAAAACTTGTTTGTCAATTATCGAATATAGGATCGCATATATGTGGGCTGTTACGTTTGATCAGAGATTGTAGTCGGAAAGACGTCAAAACAGACAAAGAAACGCAAACACAAAACAGAGACGAAGACTGAGGTCTTTTGGGAAACATTTCAGAGCAAAATAAATATAGATGAATCGTCACAAGTTGGAACGATAAAGGAGTTTGTCACTGGAAAATGGCCGTTGCCAGACCTAATTGCAGGGTTGAAGAGGAAGTATAACTTCCTCTTAAGAGCAATGATGCCTTGAACATTTAGGAAAAGTGGCAAATTTTCTATAATTTGCGTGCAATTTACATCTTTTTCATAGAGTGAAATAACAGTTACTTTTTTCTCTCTTTGCAAAAGTACTTGTATCATTTATCGGACAGTAATCCATAATAGGTTTACGTAATGCAATGTCCATATTGGTTAACGGGACTGGGCTATGCTACGCTATATTTCTACCTGCATATTGTCATCGTACTCTGCGGGATTTGAATGAATTCTATTATATTACTGTAAGTTCTCAAATATTACAATAGAATGATAATGATGAACTATAAATTATATGTACTCAGGATGCCGTATCAGTTTATAGAAGTAGTTGCCGGAAAGATGTTACATTCAAAGTGATATATCTAAGTGCGCATGTCACGCCCGACACAACTGCCCACAAATCACTCTTCGGGTCTTGACGTAGGTTTGCTTTCACTGTCTAGCATTGCTGATGGCTCCTTATGGCAAAAGAACAAAATAACCCACTTTTTATCCAACTGTTGCCATGCAGTCTGCGCTGGGTGCTATGCAAAGTAGAACTACCATTTTGGTAATTTTTTTCCTTTGCTATTCCCAAACCTGTATGGCCCTAGGTGAAGTCAGTTGATTCTCCTTGTCACAATCATTGTAATGAAAATTGTAATTTACGTTTGTGAACTCTGTGAGGTACTGCTCTATTTACAAATTCAGGGCCAATCTTTTCGAAGGACATGGTCCCTTCAAATTGAATTGCGATGTAATCGCTAGTGTCAGTGCGATGAGATAATTATACAATACTTCAACCGAAGACAACGTTAATGTTCCATGAGTGGATCTGCATACCAAGTTAAACTTTTACCCAGTTCGTTTATCCTTGAATACACTTCCCCTGGTGTTGGTATGTATTTCATACACTAAGAGCATCCCAATCGCAAAGGTGATTTTTGCCAGATTTGCTCTTGTCCAAAGTTTCAGATGGTGCCAATGCCAAGGAGATTTCACAAGAAACACTACCAACTGATGTTGTAAGAAACATTACCAGAATGCTGTTGATCACTGGGAAACTTTCCGACCACAGCTAAAACAGGCCACAGAGATATGTGGTATTGACCTTATTTGAACTTTATTTTGAAATGTGATTCACTTTTCGATCTTCATATCTAACGGGTCCCGTTTTTGGAGAAAAACGCTCCATAGTATTCATTAATGGCTTCTTCGCGTGTTCACTGGGTAAGCATACCGATTAGGCAAAGAAAAAAGTCGGTTTCTTTTTTCCTATGACGTGATAACAATGGGATCTTTACCCTCTCTACTCCTAATGTCAAAATAGACATTGCTGTATTTAAATCCAGTGTCAAGTTAGAGAGCTAGAGGCTATGTGTGTTAGTATGGTTCATAAAAAAAGCAGACGATCGCACGTTGGCGCCACTAATTCGATGTACAGCAATCTATACCTCAAAGGAGCCATTTGAGATGGAAGGGAAGCACTGACCAGCCCTGCGCGTAATTGAGATGAACTTATCATTGAATTTCATGAAACGGTGCACCCATTCGTCTCCACAAGGCCGCTTCTTTCTGAAATAATTAAAATTTTAAAATCCTTCCTTAAAAATATACCAAAGGCAATGAAGGTTTCTTGACTGAACTGGGCACAAAAAGATAGTTTTTGACCGACTAATGGAATTAGTTATAAACCCCTTGTGTTGATGGTATCCGGTGTGTAAATGTAGACGAATGCCCCCGCCATTGGCGACAGCAACTAATAAAATATCATAATGCGTACATTTGTATATTAGTGAACGTACAGACATACTGTTTAAACATTTTAAATTTTCAGTGATGAAAAACCTTCAAGTAAGATAAAATCATCTTACAGGATGACATTTCCGGCAAATCGGCAATATATGGGGTTCACCCCTCCCAAGGTGCATGGAAATCAGGAGAAACAGATTAAAACATCAACCGCAATTACAAGAAAGGCACCTTTGGAACGCTTTGGCCAATTGACTTTCGATTCAAACATTATTCCATTACTTACAAACTTGTGGAGTGTTTTCCATTGACTTTTGACATATATCACTGTTAACTTGGAGTTTACACGGTCACGTTTTTTCAGAATTACTTGTCCATTTATCACTTAAGTAAACACAACTTTCCTACCCGCTGTAAAGTAAAGAAGAATGAGTATATACGTGTACGCATTATATCACTGTCACTGTCTTCTTCAGTAACCAAGGATACATTGCCTTCCTGCCCACAGCTCTTGTTATCTTCAACGTCGAGTAGGAAGACGAACATTATAAGCGATTAGATAAATTAGTATCTCGATAAACTAGTAGTAGTATGATGTGGCACTAAAAGGTTCGTGGTGGCGCCAAGTCTACGTTTTTGCCATCAACGGTAGAGTATGATAAAATCCAGATGAGGGTATTTTATGGCATATAAGTTTCGCCTATAGCATGCATAAAGGTTTCTAAAAGTTAGATCTATGCACTCATGTAGCAACACTCAATAGTACTTTGAAAGCTGTCGTGTTATTCACATCTTCCAATACAAGTTATGAATGGATGAAAGCCCCTGCACTGAAGGAGACGACATTGCTTCAGTCTTAATCAGCTCTTAACGTTTTCTTAGAGTAACAGAGCGGTGTGAGCCGTAGCCAATCCAAAGAATGATATTTCTGCAGGCTATACATGAATAAAAAAGATGGAAACAACAACAGTTCCCTTCTAATTTCTTCTCTTCTCACTACAACCTACAGAATCTGTAATAATAACGACCAAATTTGAACTGAAAAGGATCCTAGGACCTATGTTTCAGTACATATCGCCTTTGTCCTGAAATTGAAATCGTTGCCCCAATTTTGCAGCTTTATGGAAATATATGATCAACAAAATGTTCAATACGTAAATAGCTTAAAAGAAAGTACGAAAGTTTCTTTGACTGTGGTCAGTGTATCAGGACTTTACATAGAATGTGTAATTGCCTTTGGTCACTTTCTTCAAGTTTTATATTCCATATTTGACAAGGATACATGTCAAATCATATTTGAATAGTACAACAACAGTTGCATATTTAAATCGTACGGGAGATGTGAAATTTCCTGAATGTAATGATATTACAAGAACTGTACGGCTTGTTTGCAGAGAAAAAAATTAATAGGTTGACCGCTGTTCATATTCTTGGTGTATCTAATGTGGAGGCAGACCATGAAATCAATCAAGACAGTTTCATGATGAAACTGAACGGAAACCAGACATATGATGCTCCAGAAGATAGTCCTGCCATTTGGTATGGCAAAGCTGGATTAGTTTACATCTTGACTTAAAGAGGCACTCCCATTTGGTAACATTTTTAAAACACAGTTTTTTAATGCCAACGGTCGATATTTGACGTGGCGACTGCGCGCGGATCGCGAGATATCGATAAAAACATGTCATTTCCCGAGCGTATTTTTCACATCCCGAAGTTTTACGATCGTTTCTGATTATGACGCGAAATCCCCCGAAGGTTTGTTGTTGTGCTGATTGACGATATTCTAGGGAGTCCATAATAAGTTCGAACGACGCAATTTTACCTCCCACTGCGAAGACTTTTATACAGCATTATGCCTTTACCACAGGTCAGTTTTTGAAAATTTCTTCTTAGCTTTTGTCGTTTTCATTATTCTAAATCAGTTGTATTATATTTTCAACCAATACCAAACAAACATCAGTTTTTACGTGTAAAATATTAGCCGCCTCGATGACTACATTTTGTCGTCTGCCACACAGTACGTGTGGTTCGCCGCGCGCGTGGTATGCGTCTATGCATACCACGCGGTGGCCACTATGTGTCAACCGCACGTAACTGGGCTAGTCACCTATGCGAATTCTGGTGGAATCAGCAAAAATTGTTTTTCGTTTTATCACCAAGTCAGTAAGACTCAGCTTTCTCCCAGGGGGCATGACCGATCACCTACGCAAGTGGTACTGTGGCGTACAGCAGCGTCAGTGTAGACTCGTACTCCATAGCTTAGTTGACAATGGCCCCAGTGCCGAACGTTCGATGTTCGGAAGCTGAATTTAGGTGGGCCACCGGAATTCAAACTTTTACTTTTTTGAAGACATGTTTTTATCGATATCTCGCGATCCGCGCGCAGTCGCCACGTCAAATATCGACCGTTGGCACTAAAAAAATGTGTTTTAAAAATGTTACCAAGTGGGAGTGCCACTTTAATATTCAATTTGAGAAATGTGTCTCCTGATGGTCAGATCCCAGTACTATATAGATGGATGCATTCACAGCTGACCGGGGAAATGAATAGTTCTATGTCTTTATGTCAGCTCGACTAGAAGATGCTTATCAAAGGTTATAGAGGACATGGCAGACGGAATTAATAAGATTGCGCCGATATGGCCAACCTAGCTTTGGTTTTAAAAACTACTGAAGGTGATAGTAGCGATATCTCTGATACTTCAACTTTTTTTCCAAACAAGAACGAATCACTTCCGTTATAGAGGAAACTGCCGCTGATGACATGCGAGGTATCAAAGTGTCACTCCAAAAAACCCAGACTTTCTGTAGCAACAGTTAAGATCGTGTGACTATCCTGGCGATCAAGCATACAGCAAAATACTCTAAGTATACCTGAATGTTGATATATTTCTGTGGTAAGGTAAAGAAAGATCCGTTTCGCTCAAACATTACAACAGTTCTAGATTTTCTGACAAGGTATTATGAGGTGGGACTGGGCTACAGAGAGACCAGTATTATCTGCAATGTGTGTAACCGAATCGCTACCACTGTTGATGCTTGCCCATGCCTTGATTGTTAGATTCGCCAAAGGTGCGTATGATATGATTCCTACTCTAAGATGAAAGGAAACATGGGATGCCGATATTATGATATCATACCTACCCTACCAAGGTGTAAAAGAACATTGGATGTTTCTCAAGTGCTTTTTTATTTTGAAAAGTCTGACCCTAGGTTGATAGCCAACTTTAAAGATAGTTTGGAATTAGTTATGTTGATTGCTTTAGTAAGTGCCTGGAGTAAATGTCGCTGGAGGGCAGTCGTTACACGTCTTAGATACCTCATATATGCTCAAACATGTAGACCAAAGCAGACCACATATTCATCACCACTAATTCAGTCAAGATAATATCCCCTGGACAAGGCAGGTTGATCATCGACAAGTACATTTTTATGACAAGTTAATGACAAGCCTGTCATGGCAGATAATTCATTTTATTCAGCTGTGTTGACATTACTGTATTTGTTTTATTCTGTATTGTATATTTTCTTGCAAAAATTGATTGAGGCAGAGTAACTTCTTGTGGACATTGCTTTAAAGTCTCATGTGATACTAAGTGGAATGATGACGTAATAGATTCTTAAAATGTTAAATGAAACTCACCTAGTTGAAGTTGGATTGTAATTCTGTGTAGTCATCCCGAGTCGGTGGGATCACATGCCCTCTCAGCTTCTCGCCCATGAAGTATGGTAATGTGTTTGCAGGGATTGACACTTTTATCACGGGTGGTATGGTAGAGTAAGCTGCTTGTGTATATTAAGGTAGAATACGCCTTGGGAACAGGTATTCGGACTTTCAATTCTTTACAGTTCTTTTCTCGTGTATCACTTGTGGGGCTCATTTTGAAGCTGTCGGATTAAGTGCAGTTTTCACTTGCTTATTTTTTTTTGGCGGGGGGGAATCAAAAAGTTTCTCCCCATTGTGTTAACACAGGGAAGGCGGCCTTTTTGAATATAAAGTATCGATGACTATGATATAATTTGTTTCTCTGGTACCAAAATTTGCACGGTGATCCCTGATGGTTACTCTTAATTTGTTGGACATTCTCCAAAGCTTCGAAGGGGAAAGTTTGAGCAAAAGTTTAAGTTTTTCAATTGAATAACTTAGACTTGGTTTTTGTAACTTGGTTGTTGGTATCGTAGAGTGGCACTTTTAGGATGTCACAACTGTATGTTGAGGCTTCACAAAGTGTGAATGTGGACATTCGGTGCGTTCAAGCCTGATTTCTACTGACAACACGCAGGCATAGCCTACATCTCATGTAATCCCTTTGCTTCATGATGACTATATTGAATTACGATCAAACTTCAATTCGTTAAGTTTGGTTTAAATCTTTAGTTTTCCAAACTATGGGGAAGTAGAAAAATGCTAAGAGTATCTCAAAGAACCCATGTAATATGTATTAATTTAGGAAACATACAGCCCAATACACGACTTTTGCTGGAGACTGGCATACCTGACGGTGCAGCCAGCATTACATTTCAGTAAAAGGGTGGTAGCCTGAAATACAACACATACATCTCCGTGAAAATGATAGATGCCAGATGCAAATAATAGGATTGTTGATTGTTGTTGCTGGATAGACGCATTGTCACGGTGATTTCCATTGTAATTATAAGTTTCCTGTCAATTTTTCGCAAATTCATGTTTCGATACGCATGTAGCGTTGAAAGTTCATAAGTTGGACAAATTTAGTCACGATATTATCTTATTATAAACTATCAGCGTCCATAAGCAGTGCGTCAGAGTATGACTTTAAACTGTAGTCTCATGGCAGCAGCCTACGCTTTGGAAATCAGGTAGTGGTCTTAAAGGTATCGAGTCCCCTACCTTTAATCTAAAAATCTAGTAACATATTTATATAACGATTGCAATTTCAAAGGAGAACGAAGGACAGAAACATCCCATAATATAATCTTCTTAACACCTTAGTTAAACCCGATCCCGGGCCTTTTCGAGCTTGGGTTTAAGTAGCAGTTCGAAAGGTTACAGGAGGAAGTAAATCGTACGTTGATTAAGATATAACCACAGGACATTGCAAGCAATAGTCATCTGGGAGTTATGATCAATAAATGTCCTGCATTAAAATTTCTTTATTATGCAAGCCTTCTCTGTGTCGCGTGTGTGCCTATTACTTCCCTGAAAACAGTCCATATCCGTTCATTGTCCTCCCTAATCCCCGTTCATTAATTTGTTCTACCGCTCACCAAAGCGGAGGCTTATCCCCATAACCAAATATCTGGGTAGCAGCTCATAAAGTAAAAGACGGACGTCTTTGATCTACTACAAGATAAACGTTTACAATTTAGCAGAAAGGACATTATTTTTAATGTCACACAGGGGATCTTTGAAACCGTTGTTAACATTTCATTCTACTACTGTTCAGATCTAGTGGGGCGTAACACGTCTAAATTTCATCTTTTGATCGGAAAACGCTGAAGAATTCTTGTTTACGCGATGTTCACAGGTTCGACAATAACGCCAAAGTTAATGTGTCCCTGTCTTGGTAGTGGTATTTGTTAATGGCGTGATGAGACTAATTCTGCGTAAATTTCTCACCGGCTTAGATTTGTGTAATTGGGAATTGTATTTTGTCTCATAGAGATAACACAGGAATGTCGGCCATTTTGAATTTCAAATATCGGTAAATATTAGGTAATTTGTTTCTCTAGTACCAAAATTTGCACCGTGACCTCCGATTTTTATTCTTGACTTTGAAAGAGAATGGTTGGAAGTTTGCTCGAGGAAAGTGTGAGCAAAGAGTTAAGTCGTTCATTTTTGTGGCGCGAACTGCCTTAATTGTTTATTTATTTGCTACCCCAGTAGGTTGATGGGAAATAATTCCCATTGTAATTCCTATACCTTGATATTTTTAGTTTCCATAGTCGGCCATCGGCGAACATAACTTTCACCGTTCTAGCGACGGATAGCCATAGTATTTAGAATTATTTAGAATATTTACAAATATATTTATAAAGTAAATGCAACGACACGATCGAAACAGTAGTTCTCATTCTTAGAGATACCGTGGCTTTTAAAATTATCACGTTTACGACCTTTGCGAGCCCGAAAGGTTCAGTTCGATGACTGACAGAGTGTACGCTTCTGGTGGGCACAGTGCTACCGTCATCTGTCTCCGCCGGTGTCAACTTATCAATGTTTTCGTCTTACGGACTTTGATGTTTGCCGTGACACATATATCGCCCGTAGATTCATCCTAATTTTGTTACTTGACGGAAACTGTTCTGTTATGAGTGGTGTCCGAGTCAACTTTCGGTTTTGATTTACACTCAAAGTTTTGCTGAAAAAGTTTGTATAATGATCTACATCCACGCGTCTCAATTTGTTTGATGATGAAACTTCCCAACGCATTTCTGATTCAGGACCGAAATTCACTGTTTAGGCTCTGTTGCGAGAGGTTGTATGTTAACTAATCACTACTTTCTATTTCACTATTCCCGTAATAAAGATAAATACATCCAGCAGAATTCATCAAAAATCGCATCAAGCCAAGAATTCCCTTCTCCCTCAAAAACCGAACCAGGTTAATAGTAATATTACGTTTTTCACATTTAAGCTGAGGTGATTCACTACAACACTTGTAGATTTTATATTAAAGGTGTACAGTTTCCTATAATGTACCAAGGCTATCCTTGGTATTCAAAATTCCCATGTGAGGGCGCTGTTTTTAAAACGCGGCCATCCGCTTAAAATCTGTGATTGGTTAGATTTTCTCTTTCCATGGTAACTGTGGCAAAATTGGAATAGGTGACCATATGCCTTTAACAAGAGCAAGATCTTTAAAGAGATGAGAAAAAATAACCTATTCGACAAAGCGTACTATTCATTTGGTGTATTTATGCAAAACAAGTTTTGTCATGCAATATATGGGTATCTCGAAAACAACAAAAAAGTCACTTTAGAATCCCCAGTCTGTGCGAAGATGAAACAAGCCCACGCTTTAAAACAATATTTCTCATTGTTATGAGCTATCAGACAGCTAGTCTTTTATGGATCGCAAATTAACGTTATAGCCAACACTCCTATCTCGCTTCCACCTCCCTCATTTTGGAACATAAGCGTTTGCATGCTGTCTGTAGCATTAATGCCGTTATGGCTGTTGCGTAAAAGCTAGCGATTTCCCGGCATCAAATCGGGAATGGATGGCACTCACAGAGACACGTTACATTTTATGTATTCGTCAAAATTCATAAATGATTAGGTTCATTTTGTCATGTGATGACTATGTTATTAGATCGACAAACTTATGAAGCGTGACAAAACAAAACAACTTCTTCACGGTAGAGTCCCTTCGTTTTTGTACTTTTTCAATCATAAATCTTTGAGTAGTTTATATCATATGAAATGCACCGCAAAACTTAAAAATCATATAGTTTTCTTCTTTGTCGATGACAATACAGACTTCATTTATGTTATGTTTGTCTCGCTTATAATGCAACTTTGTTTCATATTGGAAAAGCAATACCTAGATGCTTCACTTGCAACGGATTGGATAGTCACGTGTTAAATGATTACCTACCAAGAATAGTCATGAAGTGGCTCAACAAAATTGGAGACAGAAAAATAATGCTGCAGTCATCGGCGTCAAATTCGATTGAAATGTTGCTATGCCCGTCCTGTTTGGAAATTAAACAGTGCCAAAACGTATAGGCATTCCTTATGACGACGCTTTTTACACAATCATTTTAAACAGTAGCGAAACGTTATCATCTTATTAGCAGTATATATTTGTCATGATTGATAATATATAAATTATTTTCACGATACTATTAAAACATGCCAAGGTCAGGAAAAAGTGGCCCATGTTGTATCAACACTTTTTTGCTGTTACTCAAGGTTGTGACAAAAAACTTGGAGTAAGTTATGATCTGTTTTCACGCGACACTCTCGAATTGTTTTTCGATCATGAAGCTTCCCTGTGTATTTCTGATTCAGGGAACATTATCAAAATAAACGTGTTAAAGCATTCAGTTATTAAACGTTGTGTGAATTTCATTCGTAACAGAAACTCGTCACATAGTATACTGTGCTACCTGGTCTGTCATTACTGCTCATGGATTTTTGTGAGTTATGTTTAGCGGTAAGGTTTGAGAACTAAAAGTCGTAGTCTTTTTCAAAGTGCAGAGGAATATCCACGTGCGCCAATTTATTTGAATACTAGGTTCCGAATAAACGAAGGAAAACCGCAGCCATGAGTACTATTCTATATACATCGTGAGGGAGAGGTTTGTCACTTTTACTGGTGTCAAGGCACTGCATAGAATCTAACACCTCTTGGAGAACCTTGTGCTCATCGCTCCCTTCACCGTAATGATAGCCCATCAAGCCGGCTTGCGTCATCGCCCAATCACTGTCTCGGCAATTGAAGTATCCTTCCGCAAGTAGTGCGACCAAAGCTGGAAAGTAAGTTACGAAAAGAAACGTTAACACACATCCTGCTAGGACTGTCGGATTGTTGTTCCTGTTAAAAAAGATCTTCCAAGTTGTCATATTTTCTTTATATATTGGCAATCACACTTTCACCCAAGAAATTTGCGCAAATGGGCATTTTATCCTTGCCCCAATAATAGTAAGGCCATGATCTTGTCTTTAATATAAAATATTAGTGGATACGGAAAGCCAACGATCTTCTAACGTAAGATAAATCGCTGCCTTTGGGTTCGAAATCAAAACAAGGACAATTTCAGAGTCAGCGCCACTACATTACACCATACGCGATTATTACCCTAAGGGAGTCAAGTAGTTAAGTACTAAATTTGCTTGTTAAAACAACATCAATTTCATCCTATCATATCAGGGCGAAATAGAGAAATAAACTTGCCATGTAGATTTTAAGGATAATTATGTAACCATTGTTACTCCTTCATCGATTACCATAATGTAATAAAAGTGCAGACACATCACTGGTTAACATTGAGAATTATCATGCGCGGCTGATTTTTTGCATTTTCAAAACAAACAAAAAAACACCAAAAAGAAACAAAAATCAATGAAGGTAGTATTGCCTCGAAAGTGAAAGACTTGAACTTTTGCTAGAGCGTTACTCGACGAAACTTTAAACCATTCTCTTACAAGTCAAGAATAGATAAGAGATTCCCGTGCTAGAGGAACAAATTACCTAAGATACACTAATATTTGAAATTCAATATGGCCACCATTCCTGTTTTAATCATATGAGAAAAGTTGTATTTTCGATTTTCAAAAAAGTAAGACGGTAAAATTTAAACTCCACGAACTCGAAGCGCTTCAAAATGTGTCCCGACAAGCGATAGACAAGAAAAGCGTTGTATAAAATTGATGATCCGAATATTTGTCCGGGAAGCGCATTCTTCCTTTAAAAGCCGTGAATTATTGAATTTTTAATTCTACTCGAACTTTCGAACATTTGCCTGATAGGTTTGGAGAGTGAAACTATAGTAGTTTATTTTGGTACACCGCTATCTCGATTACAGCTAGCCGACAGGTTTGTACAATTTGATGATGTACATTTGTTCAAAAATCATGGCCTTTCATATTATACTATGTCATAAGATGTGAAAAGCCCCTTACGAGAACTTATCCACGGTTGTGACTTCACAACAATACATGTGCATAGAATGAGAAGCAGCAACACCTTCTCGCTTTAGTCAAACACACAATACTCCATGATCAGTTCATTTTCGTTCAGGCGATCTGTCGTGCCGGGTTCTTGATAAATGGCGCCGTTCGAATCATGGACACTTTGTCGGCCCGTCTTCAGACAACTTCAGGGAAAGGTACGTGATTACACAGGCACACCTCATCAACTCCTTGACGTTGAAGCGTGTAATTGATTCTCTGTCACATGCCCTATAGCAACCATACAAGTTCATCCACAATAAGATCAATGATAAAGC
Organism: Ptychodera flava; assembly: GCF_041260155.1. NCBI lineage: Eukaryota > Metazoa > Hemichordata > Enteropneusta > Ptychoderidae > Ptychodera > Ptychodera flava. Next base: position 7,183,569 of record NC_091949.1, read on the forward strand.
CGCCTGCTCCACATTTAATGTTGTTATTCTTCCGATGAACCCATCGTGTAATGTAAATTACAGGGGTAAAGAACTAGTTCGTTTCACGAGAGATGTTCTTCAGAAACAAATTACGGCAGTAATATGCGGCATGGTAACAGCAATATATATGCAATATTCTATCAGATGAAGTCTGAATTCAATCCAATGAACTACTATATTGCATATTCATGACGACAACTACCATATAAATGAAAAAAAAGTCCGCAGCCAAGAGTATTGATTTGGCTATATTTTCATCAAATCTGGCTGGTGACCTAAGACAGATATGTTTTCGCGCAGAAAAGATTGCTTTCTGACAACGCGAAACTTTACTTCGGTTAGACAGTTGTCTTTACGTGGCGTTCAGTTTTTGTTAAATGCACACCAGCTTGAGTAGAATGAAGTGAATAAAAACGACCGACTGACTCCGGATGCATCAAATTGCTCAGCAAGTTCGTGTCTTTGAAGCTGAAATGCATTAAGAGAATACAGCGAAGTCCTATGATTACATAGCAAAAAGATGTTTGCGTTATTATCACACCACTATCTCACTTACCTTTAAGAGACCGAACTCTGCAGCAAATGGGAAAGTGTACTCAACTGTGGCGGTGCCATTTTGCAAAAGGCCATTTTAAATTTTGATGCGTTTTTGTCACAAAGTGTTATGTTTTGTAAAGCCGATGATACTTCCTTGTCGGCGTTTAACTTTTCTTCTTTGGAACTATATAGTAATCGGCCCTCTGGCATCGGACAAACACAATGCTTCGCAGAGGTGAATGACATCTCCATGGGATAGATCTGATCTTAAACTAGGTCGATTTATTTCCTGGGAATTAAGGCCCTGTGCGTAATGCCCCTCTCGTGAATGCATATTACAGTAGTGTTGCTTGTAAATTGACACCACATGAAATTCACGTCCAAGGAAATTGTTTAAAAGGTACACTGTTTGTGATCCTCTGTACGAAACCATATATGGAACTTATAGGTTGGTCAATGTGAGCGCCAAACACATTACACACATACACGCCACATACAGCCTGTTGTAGCGTTCTGGACTAACCATTGACAACATTACACAACAACGCGCATACATTTACACGAAGCGTTGAGTCTGCAGAGCTAGGTATTGCTTTAACATCATATGCGCAATATACACTGTAAAACACGCACTGTATCGCGTGTAATTAATTTTGGTGACCAGGTAGAAATTCAACGCAAGATCGCCCAAAGCGTTACACCAGTAAACGAAAGATATTGTTCCTATTTCGTGAGATAAATCATAGATACGACTGGGGAGAAAATTAAATAGCATGCCTCTTAAACAAAATCACATAGCAAAGCATATGGATAAATGAAGCAAAAGTGCACCAAAGACATTTCTTATGTAAAGTACTTAAAAAATGACGATATACCATACTGGTTTATTAGCCATGTTCGACTAATCATCTGACCACGATTTTATGCGACTAGAAGCCATCTTTATCTCGACGGGAGGTTATCCACAGATAGGACTTAACAGTCATATCATGAATGTGACTAAACAATCATACATATGCATTACAATGAGAAACAGTAAACAGTGACACCTTTTTCGCTTTAACTGATGTGTCAAACACACAATACTCCGTGATGAGTTCATCTGTTGTGTCTGGTTCTTGACAAACGGCGCAGTCCGAATCATGACGGTTTGTCGACCCGTCGTCAAACCACTTGGGGGCTCATTTTAAAGCTCTTTGTGTAATAAAATGTTCAACGTCTTAGCTTTCCAAAAATCGAATAGTTTACTTTCCTCAATAGATTTAACACAGGGATGGCGGCCATTTGAATGTCAAATCTTGGATTTTGTTTCTCTAGTTCCAAAATTTGCACCGTGATCCTCGATTTTTTATGGTTGATTTTGAAAGAAAATGGTTGAAAGATTCCTTAAGCAAATTTTAAACAAAAGTTAAAGTTTTTTACTGAGGAACCATATACTACCTATTATGTCGGTTTACATGTATTTCCCGGGAAGTCAGGCCCTTCGCGTAATGGTTTACCACTGAATGGATATTACAGACGTGTGGCGTTTAAATTGACGCCGCATGCTATTCATGTCCGAGGAAATTGTTTAAAAGGTGAAATGCGTGGTAAACTGTTCGTGATCCTCTGTACCAAACCGTTTTCAAACTTATAGGTCGGTCAATGTAAGCTACCAAACACATTACACACATACAAGCCACATACAACCTGTATTGTTCTGAACATACCATTGACGACATTTCACTCAACCTGCCCCTACCGAGATTCTACCAAGAAATGCTTGAATCCTGGTCGGCCTGCAATGTTGCGGTCAATGACTCTGAGATTGACATTACTTGTCAAACAATTTGGAACAACGAAATGTTCTAATTGGAGGGAATTCTGTCTATAATCCAAAGCTAAGACAGAAAGGGTTTGAATTGATATTTGATTTACTTACCGAGGAGGGTATCTGTCATGGGAAAAGCTAGCCAACAAAAACCTCCAAGGGAACGAAGTTCTCCTTCTTTATGGAGCAATTACATGTCTCAGAGCTAAGTGGCCAAAACCATTGCTGGTTGAGCCGGTGTTTAAAGATGAATACGATTATGTGTTTTTTAATTGTAACTTTCGACCCTCCAACAAAGTTACCAGGGAGAGCATCAGAAACGCCATTTACAGTAAAGAGGAATTAAGTCCAATTAATGAACGCTATTATGAAAGAGAATATGACTTTACTGGACCATGGTCTCCCACATATAGCCTACCATTTAAGGTAGCCATAGACACAAAAACACGTGAATTCCAGTTCAAACTTCTTCATCATATTCTGTACACAAACTACGATCTATCTAGAAGAGGCATGGACCAATCACCGCTCTGTTCATTCTGCCAAAACAGCAACGAGACACTAGATCATCTTTTCTACACCTGTAAATTCACTTAGGCCTTCTGGAACGACTTTCACACATTTTTCGAGGAATCTCTCAGTTTGTTCACGAGACATAACTTAAATGAAGTGCTCTTTGGTGTTGACGGTTACTCTGACATTCACAATCACTTGCTACTGTTAGCCAAAAGACACATCTATACCATGAAAATGAAACAGAGTAAACCACACTTTGCAGCTTTTATGTTGCAAGTGAAATTCAACTACCATCTAGAGTACGAAATAGCTCTGGAAAAAGACAAATTAGAGAGACATTGCAGCAAATGGGTTTCAATTTTACACAAAATTGTAGATAACTAAGCACTGTACTCCATTTCAATTTAAGTTACTGTTACTAAAGAAAATGTTACCAATAAAACAACTTAAATACAAAAAAAATCTGTAGAGGTAAGTATTGCTTTAACATTAATCACACGTACGATATGCATGGCAAAACATGCGTGTAAATTATGTCTTGCGGTGACGCACACTGGTTAATGGCATCGCGTGTAATAAAGTTCGTTGGCCGGGTAGAAAGAAGATCGCTTCAAGCGTTACACTAGCAAACGAAATATATTGTTATATTCAACGAAATAAATTATAGATACGACTAGGAAGAAAATGAATATTATACCTCATAAACAGAGTCACGACGCAAAGCGTATGGATAAAATGAAAAAAGTACATCAAAGACATCTCTAATGTAAACCATTTAGTAAATGACTATATACCAAACTGGTTTATTAGCCACATTCGATTAATCATCTGCCCACGATTTTATGCCACTAGAAGCCATCTTTTGAATTGCATGTCCGGTGAATTGGAAAATTGTCACGCTGTATCACAGTTTTGACGTATGGATGAAATCGATTCCACTGAAACGTCTCCCGAGTAACACGCTGTCCTTGGACAAGTTATTTTAATATTTAATCAATGATTCACAACACCAATGTTTTGAAGTCAAAGGGGATCGCCAACTAATATCATTTTTCTAAGAAATGGCGACGCATCACCGTAAAAATTGTTTCATAAAAATCTGTAAGTTTTCGGAGTGTTTTGGTGAAGCTTGCGGCGATAGAAAATGATTTTTCAAGGAGCATCTAGAATTAAATTCTATGGTAGGGTGATGGACACCTGTTAAAATCATAACATTAAAATATTAAGTCGTTTCAGCAAATACTTATATATATATATATATATATATATATATATATATATATATATATATATATATATATATATATATATATATATATATATATATATATAATAAGTATACAGATGTCCTCGTGGGAAATTATTGTTACAGAGTTTCATAGAGGTAAATTTGCGTAGAGGCTCGTCTGACCATTAAATTGATCCGAACTTATTAAAGATATACTTTTTCAAGAACCCACACCATTCTATTTAAAAGCCGACGATTCTGAAATATCGTTGGACATCCGTTTTAGATTTAAGCAGACGGCGACTTTCTTTTCAATCACAGCTAATAAAAATCAAACAAACCATATCCCCCTCAAGCATGCTGTTTGGTGTTAGAGGATGGTCATATCTGGTAATGGACGTTACATTGTTTGTTGCCTTCTTACACAATGCTTTGTTTTGCCATTTGACCATTCGCTGAATGTCATCGTGTTGATTCAAGTCTAAAGCCTTTTTTCCGGCGGAAGACAAAGAAAAAAGTCTCAGACTGGAAATCCGCCCTCTAAGATCAGAATGCAACAAGAAGGCAATTCAGAGGATTGTTCATTTTATGTTCTATCCGTATAAATAGATTAAATGAGCAGTAATGCTAACTTTTGATGATTTTTCCCTGTTTTTGTTTTAAGGTCAACCATAATTTCTCCTTCTGTTCCCCAAACCTTGTGCTTATACACAATACTCAGCTTGTGAACTCAGCCTATAGGCCTACGTATATACATTTGTAAACTGTGTTGTTATTGTTGACAAGTGAATTCTGGTCCAGACTAGAATTCAAATGTAAACACTTTGTTGTCAAACTGAATATATAGTAGCTATTTGAACAATCCTTTTGGAGTAGAATCCTTTGGGAGTAGAATAAGAACTTGCAATTCATATACAAAATAAAAAATAATGGAAAAAATCATAAAAAGTTAGCATGGCCCTTTAATGTAGTGGTGCGTATTTGAATAGACTTACAAGACATTTTGACAATCGCTTGTACATCATAGTTTCCAGAACAACAAATGATAGAAAATATCGTGAAAGGTTTCAGTTAGTACGAAGCTTGATGACAGGGTGAGACTTACCAAATGGATGAAAGGTTATCAGATTACCTTGACCATGGTGTCTATGCAACCATGGGTAATAAATAGACTCAATTGGGAACTATGCCATGACCATACTTCTGAAAAGAGTTTTGCTTAGTGTTGGGAAAGTTCTCTAGTGATTTGCCATTAGCAGTAACCGTCACTTACTTGCTCTGTAACCGACCCAGCAGTGCACTATGACAGGACCATGTTGCGAAGCTGCCTCCAATTCATCAACATAGTCGTAGAAGATTTCTGCCGTTATTTGTACTAATATCAAATAAACAGAAATAGTGGAGTAAGCTTTAAGAGATGGCATTTCATCTTCTCTTCCATTTCCATTTTGACCAGTTATTCTTACAGAAATTAGTTGAATATATACCCTGTGTTTTTTTGTTCCCCATAGCGTGTTGAAATGTTTGTCAATAATATTATGTAGAACGCAGGCCGCAGCTAGGTGATGTGTATGTACATACGACCACCTTCAGATAAAGTGAAATATACTGCAAAATTATTGAACGGGCTGAAGTTCCGTATCTGTGTCTGCCACGTAAGCTCAAGTGGATGTTCTTTTAAAGTTAGCTTGATTCGATTCTTGTCCGTGAGGGCGCAATTTCATTTAGTCCAAACAGTCATGTCGAGCAGCATTGCACCTGTAACATTTACTGTATTTTATGTGAATTGTTTTCCTAAATGTAAAATTATTGTTCTACATGTCAAAGTATTTTCTCGTTCCACTGATAAATATCGAAATGCCCATCTTCAAACTTGCTTACAAAGCATGTGTCTGATGTTCTGTCAAGTCTCTGATGATTGGGATTTTTGTCGAAGCTACATTAATAGTCGCGCCAGCGGCTTACTGACTACTCATGCGCGTATTGATAATATACTATGCGAGTAACCGGAAGTGTACCCTTCTTTCGTGGGCGCCGCCATGTTTTTTGAGTGCTAGTAAATAAACAAATTCGAAACGTGCTCTCTATTATTTTATAACATGCCATTAATAAAATATATCATTTTATTAGCGAGTAATTATTATTATCCACCCTGTAGCTGATACACAATTTCTTATCACGTCTAAGAATTAAAAGAAGAGAGAAAACTGTCGTGCATATGAACGAGAACATTTACAAAGAATGCTGGGATTGAATCTTAGAAAGGCGCCCTCTGTGTCAATAACTATGTTCAAAATTTACCCGTTTTTAGAAGTAACGCTGGTTTTCAGCTTACAGTATCGGAAGTTGGGCGGTATAGTTACTATTACAAGTTAATTATGGCACGATACGTCCATTGTTAAACACAATAGATAGTAATCATGGTAAAAATTGCAAATTTATGTCAAACTATTTTACACATAACAGAAAATCTATACCTACAGGGTCTGACATCGTGTACGTGAACTTTCATCAGAGGGTAAACCGGTCATACTTGTACAAACGTATATAGAAAGTAACAATTAATTCTATTTTATCGTTTATGATTACTAATCATGAATCGATACAAATAACATTTTTAATCTCAACGCCTGGCGCGACACCAAGGGCTGAGCCCTACATAATATTACCAGAACAACATGGCTTATTGTAATTCACTATCTTGCTGGAAAGGCCGATGTGTGTACTGTATGTATCTTTGAACATAGCCAAAGGAGAAGAATAAATTAGCAGTAAAGCTATACTGTAAAATTTACTGTAGTGAAAATATTGGCAAAAGTTACACTGCTATTTGTGCTTTTGACAGAATACAGTGTTAAGTTTAGCCAGAGTATCTTATAAGGAACTGGTCAGTTTCTTCTGCCTTGGTGGAAGGGGGGGGGGGGGGGGAAGTCGGTGGATTATTTTTTGCCAACGTCAAAAAGTGGCTAAACCCCTAAGTCTTATTCCAACTTACGTAAACAGCTAGGGTGAGCCGCCTCGACAAAGGTAAAAAAAAGGTAAAATATAAATTTAGTAAAATGTAAATTCAATATCATGCAGAAACTGACTTGTCCCTACGTTGTAGTTAAGGATTGTTTACTTCTCACTTACTGAATGGCATATGCAAGTATGGCAATGCGGACGCCTGCATTGCTTCTCGCTCATCGTCTTCGTTCTGTCCGATGTCATCACCAAATTCCCCGGGGTTTCTGTCTTCGAAATTTGTCTCCGACTCGGGCGAAATGTATTCGTTCGGTTTATCTGGGTCAAGTCTTGTTTCGAGCAATCGATCGGGGGATTGTCTACCACCCTCTAGGTAGGTACCCGTGTAGTCCTTGATATTCAACAGCGTGACTTCTTCCTGGGAAGGGGTTTCATCTGGCGGTGAAGTCACACCCAGTCGATTGTTCACAATTGCTTTATAGCCCCCGTCCAGGGCAGCTGAGATGTGGCCCTCTCTGATCTGACCTGCCACGAACCAATCCGAAGACACGAACTTGGCATGCCAGTATAGGTAGTAGTATTCAACTTCGTTGTTCGGCTCTTTTCGGAGTTCAATCGGCGGTTCCCCGGTTATCTCCGACACAAGTTCGATCAGATCCTCTTCCATGTCGAAGTCGTGTCCCATGGCTCGTCCTATCTGGAAAAACTGTTCGGTGTATATTTTAGGTTCAAACGAAGGTTCGTTTTGCGTCATGTGCAGAAAATATAACAAAACCGTTCCAGTTGACATATATGATCCAGTACAGTAGACTAACATCGGTTTGGGTAAATCATTTACCGCCGCCGTAAAATATTCAATAGCTTCCATACTTTTGTAGGTCGTAATCTCTGGAGGAAAGATGTCGAAGTCGAGACCGGCAAGCTCCGTCGCTATCTGTTTTATTTCGTCCGTCGTCGGTACAGGCTCGTCGCCTATGCGTCCAGGTGTTGTATGATTGGTCACCCCGAAAACAGATTTGAATCCAGCTTCGCCGGCGTATTTGACCTCTCTCTCCGACAGCCTGCCAGTCGTGTAATAATGTGTGCTGTACACTTGCTTAGTCCACCATGTCTTGGCTTCCTGGCCGAGGTTAAGGCCGGTTGCCATGATGGACGAAACCACACACAACACGAGAAATACCCGTAACATGTTTCGCTTTGGCACACCTGAGGCAATAACAATTTATGTGTTGGCACGATTTTCTGCAACAAGAATAACATTAATACATTTGTACAGATATAGGATCATAAGAATATACATTTTAACACAGCCAACAATACTTGTCTAACATGAACCGTGTCAGTGAGAAGCCTCGGACAACCAGCAGAATAATACATCGTAATAAGAGAAACAAGCAACGTATGTATATAGTGTAACATACACATGTAATAAGAACAACTTGACACGATGCACATAAATGACTATTTCGAGGATTTAAACACACTCTCTCTCTCTCTCTCTCTCTCTCTCTCTCTCTCTCTCTCTCTCTCTCTCTCTCTCAGGGCTAGCTTATACATCCCGAACAGTTTGAGATGGAAGAAAAACGTTAACATTATAATTAACGGCATCGGGTTACCCTCGAGGGTTTTAGTACAATGAACAACATTTAGTTCGGTGCTCAAAGTGCCACTAATGTGATCACTTTGAACGTTTGGCCAAAATAAAAGGCAAATATCTGTAAAGGATTAAATTCAAGCACACGTTGAAGTTTTTAACTGGGAACGAAGAAATAAAAGTAATTAAGTATATATATATATATATATATATATATATATATATATATATATATATATATATATATATATATATATATATATATTAAACGAATTATATATAGGCATATATATATATATATATATATATATATATATATATATATATATATATATATATAATATAATATAATTCGTTTAATATGCCAAGTTAGTAATTAACTGATCTCAAAATGCTTAACACCTTTAGTCTATATCGAACCACTGTATCTTGTGTGTATACATAGCTAGTTTTGTCATCTTCAGTCAAATTAATCCAGATGATCCCTGATTATAAAAGTCTATTAAATATGCAAATCAGGGATCATCTTTCACGGGTTATATATCCCAGTGTGATCAATAATTGTAGCAGTTCTTTTGCAGTTTTTCTCAATGTGTATTTGTTTTTGCTAAAATTATTAATTATGCATAAAATATACAAGCTTTACCCCTTAAAACCTAATTAGTTCTTAACTTTCCGATAGAAAATCTATGTACCAGATTTCATCACAATTCTATCAGCCGCTCTTAAGATATTTCGCAGACAGACAGCCTCAGACAGATATCGCTGCGACAGTAGCTCATGTTTGCAGAGACAAACGAAGTCATCTTATCTGTTAAATTACCACATTCTTTTACTTTTTCTCGTGAAAAATACAACATTTTGGCAAGTTGTGGTGGTGAGGTAGGTTTTGACAGACTGACTTTATTACTTGTAGTGTAGAAGCGCCCTTCTTACCACCCTCAATTACAGATTGTCCCCGTTTTCATATATACTTCACTCAAGATCCCCCTCCCAGTTAATGTAAGTGGGTTTGACATAACCATTTTTGCAGCATTTGTTTTCTGTGTTAGGAAGCACATAAATGACAACGAATGTAGAAATAAACATTGTATTGGACAAATCAAACGCGAATGTTTGATTTCAATGCATAGTGAAGTAGGTTACCACCACCAGGGATGGGATTGGGTAATTCATTGTATTTATATAGAAAATTAGTTTCATTCCTGAAACTTTTGCGGAAAAACAACATAAATGAAAACCTGTACAGAACACATGAAGCAACGGCTAAACTGAGCTATGAGTAATAATACTGTAAACATTCCTTTTATCTCTTGAACTTTGCCTGTGACTGATAAAGGCGTTCTGACATACTTCAGTCGTACGCAAACATCAAACAATTTCAGAAAACATATCTGATTCAGTGCATTGAGGGTTAAGTGCGCGAGATTCATGGCTTATAATTTACAACGTATTGTCTCCTATTCGGCCCCAAGTTTTAATACTCCTGTCGTAGGCTTTCATCTCCAGCCCCGAATACAATCAAGTCGTATTGCCAGTTTTCAAAAAGCTTATACGGTTGCAGACCATTTTAGAGTCACAACAAACTACAGTCTCTTTATTTATATAGCTATGTTAAAAATACATAAGGTATTAAAAAGGACTATGAAATACAGAAGATGGCACCTCCGGCTGATATTACAAGTAGTAGCGGCACTGCTGTTCTGATATAACTTACACGCATATGTCAACATAGCCTAATTATAAGTTAGAGAACAAAATATACAGGTTACGACTTAAACAACATCGATTGAAACTTATGGATCATTGCACTACGTATATGCTTGTCAAATTTAAGTTTCCAATATTTTAGCCCGATTTTTTTGCAACTTAGCCCGACTGGAGCTTGGAGGCCGACCATTGTATATTCTGCTCCAATCCCTCCTCAGTTGACCCCGACCTTTTAATGTGCAAACAACTTGTTTATGATTGCAGCGAATACCTGTTTAGCGATCAGGCTATGCCTTTGAGCCAGATGTCCCCAAAAATTCACTCACAAGATTCTTACGGAATGAGGGGCTGACAAGCTGAAAAAAAGACCAACAGACAAACATCTGAAACACAATAATGTCACTTTACTCTGCAGGTATACGATAGCAAATACCTTTCCAAGGTAAAGCAAGGATGTCTCTTTTTTACATCCATAGGTAAAGAATGAACGTTCATCCCTTACCGTGCATGAGAATTTCAAAGAGTCGAATGACAGCGACTCTTGGACAGACTGTCGCCAAGATCAAATCGGCGAAGTCGTCCAAGTTCGGACCCCGGTCAAAACAACCCATCATTTCGGCTCTGTCTCTATTTGATCACGATGCTTTTGCTGGCTACATGGCCCGCTCTTTAACAAGAAATAAACTAAAGAAATCTTACCAAGTGTTTCGGGTCGCAATTTTGTCAGTGGAGTGCGACAACTTCAGAAGTGCAATACCGATCCAAGGTCTGTTCAGATGACAGAGGTATAGAGACACACGCCCTCTGCTAAGGTGACCTATACTAGGGTTGACCGTCGGGGTTCATCATTTGGTCGGCCTAAAACGCTACGCACGCCCAGACTACTGATATGTTACTTGTCTCGGTTACCCAGACTGCTCTGCGGGGCCCTCTTCGGCCGAGACTAGTATGTTACGATGGTAGCGTATGCCACACGGAGGTTAATCCATCGGTAGTCATCGGCACCAGTATTATTAATTACAGGAACACTAATTAAAACTACAAGATCTAAGCTATGAGTCGCTTTGCATAAAACCCGAACATATACAATATCGGTGGCAAATGCACAAAGACGCTATGATGTTTACGAATCCTGAACAAAAAACAAGACATGTTTGCATTATATGAAAGTAGTCAACATTTAATGAAAAAACATAAGAATTTCACGTAATGAGTTTGTAACGTGTCGCAGTGACTTTTAAATATCAATTGTGACGTGTAAACTGAAGATCAAGAGCTGTGTTGATGTTTATGATTGGAGGTATTATTCTTTCTTCACTATCGTACGATCAAAGCCACGCCTTAAAGGTAATTTATACAATGGGAGACTGTCAAGCTTATCTACTGAGAAATATAGTCTATGTGATACCTACGAACTCTGAACGTCGAGTGCAGTTAATACTTTGAAGAGTGTGGGTACCTCGATACACAAGCCAAGATGAGTTACAACTAATAAAATCATCCATCAAAAATGAAAAAAACAAATGGTAATAACTCAACATCATTGGGAACACGTTTCTCCAATGCAGGTGTAAAACAGGGTCTGCGTCGATGACACAAGTGGAAAATCAAGAGCTAGGCTCTACTTTGTCGTATATTGGCGACGATACACAACATATGTACATGGAAACAACGAAGAAAACAATACGAACACTTTTACAGTGACCTGCAATGCGTTCATCTTTCAAGTCAAAAACACAAAAACGCAGACCATGGACTATTGCAATCGTACCGCAACGCGTACGGAAGATATAAAAATGGTACACTGCATGGTAAATTATTGACAAAGCAACGAGCATAAGCAAGCGATGCGATCTCTGTATATTAAAAAAGTTGCACATCAATGCTGAAAAATCTACTTTATTAAACAAACGCTCTGAGCTGGTTTCAAAAAGTCGCCACCAAAACAAATATTATTTATCAAATTTTAACACCACCTACAAAGAGAATGGTACTTCCCAAAGATGTAAAAGAGAGTGTGGGGCTAAGAATCCTTTCGAATCGGTCTGAAGATTGCAGGATGCATGAACTTAGTAACAGATATTATTACATTGTACTTGAATTTGTGTTAATATATATATATATATATATATATATATATATATATATATATATATATATATATATATATATATATATATATCACTGATGCGATGTCGTTCGCGACATTGCAACATGCATCGGGCATGCAATCCCCCCCAAAAGAGCCAGGATAACACTGATATAACATTTTTACAAGCTAATTTCATTCATTATAACGTAACGAAACGGTCTATAGAATCATTTATCATTGTGATGAGCCACAAGACAGATAGTCTTTTATGGGTCGCAAATGAAACGTTATAGCCAACACTCCTATCTAAGTGTTTGCATGCTGCAACGTTATGCCAGGAGACATCTGAAGAAAGAGAGTAAACTTTGAATAAATTTGCGTAAAAGCTAGCGATTTCCTAACATCAAATCGGGAAGGGATAACACTCGCAGAAACACTCATTACATTCTGTGTATTCGTCAAAATTCATGACAAAGGAGATATTTACTTTATTAATGCGGTATATTTCTCGCTAATGGAAATCTCTTTCCATAATTTAGAAAGCAATACCGAGACGGTTCGACGGTGAGTCACCAACATTGGAGACATACAACAAAAATAATGATGCAGTTGTTATATTAATTTGTCCACCTAGTAAATTAAACAAGTGCCAAAGCGTAGCAACCTAGCGATAAAGACCTCAGAATCACTTTAAACATTAGCGAAACTTTTTCTTCACAGCGGAGATTTGTCAAAATTGATAATATGACAATGATTTGCACGATACCATTAAAGCATGACGCTTTTCAGGAAAAAGGGCAACTGTATATTGAAACTTTTCTGCTGTAGACTGAAAGTTGTGCAGAAAAACTTTGTGTTATGCAACATTCACGCATTACTCTCGAATTGTTTGTTAATAAAACTCCCTGGTGCATTTCTTATTCAGGGAGAATTTGCCTAACATTATCAACATTAATTTGTTCCTGAATTCTGATATTAAAGGTTTTGTGTACGTCATTCGTAAATGGAAACCCGTAACCCTTGCTATCTGGTCTGTCATGAATGCTCATGGATTTTTTTCAGTCATGTTTTGCGGTAAAGTTAGAGAATATTCCTATGTCTGTCAGCCAATTATTTGAATACTAGATTTCGAATAAACGAAGGGAGCTAGACCGTAGCCATGAGCACTACTTTACATACATTGTGCTGTTCTGTCATCACTACGCTTATTGTAATCCTCTCTGAGGGTGCCGACATCCTCCTCAGTAGATACGTGTCAAACACGGGACAGATAGGTCAATCACCTTATTTTAGCCAGGTTTGGCCTTACCACCAGAGATTGGATTTCTCTAACTCACGGGACACCTTCTACTCAACCTCGCAGATTGGAGTAAATTTCGCGATAAAGTACTCGGTGGCGCCTTCTTACAGCTGGCGAGGTATGTCACTTTTACCGGCGCCAAGGCACTTGCCAGAATCTAACACGTCTTGGAGAACTTTGTGCTCATGGCTCCCTTCAACGTAATGGTAGCCCATCAAGCCGGCTTGTGTCATCGCCCAATCACTGTCTCGGCAATTGAAGTATCCTTCCGCAAGCAGTGCGACCAAAGCTGGAAAGTAAGTGAAGGAAAAAAAACCACATCCTGTTAGGACTGTCGGATTGTTGTTCATCTTCAGGAGATCTGCTAAGTTGTTATATTTTTCTCATATGTTAACAATCACACTATCACCCCGGATGTTAGCGCAAAGCTGCATTTCATCCCTCTACCCTAAAAAATAGTAAGACAACGATCCTGGAAAATATTTAATATTTGGTGGTTACGGAAAACCAACGACCTTCTTACTCAGAATAGACTACTGTCTTGGAGTTTGAAATGAAAAACAAGGACAATTTCAGAATCATCGCCAGTACTAAACGCAATTTTATCACCACAGGATGGCGTGCATTAACAAAAAGAGGCCTAGAGTGCGTGCATTTACAAGGCCAAAGTGTACGTTCAGGAAAGGTCGCCTAAATGTATTTCGGTGGTAAAATAGCTAAGTACTTAATTATCATGTTAAAACAACATTAAAGCCTGTACCTTGAATTCATCAGTCTGATAGACTGATACAACCACCCGGCAATTTGGGTAGTCTTCAAAGGGTATGGTAAATCCGAAACAGTATTAAACCAAGAGTTTTTGCAATAAAAAGTAAATTAATATTGAGGTAGAATGTGGCATGGATACTGTTTGGACACGAAATTTTTTACACTACAATTCTGGTATGCTGCTGTCGTAGAGCCACTTGAAGTCTCTGGTATTAATGAAATCTTCACCGTCTGGTTTTTGTGAAAAATCAAAAACTTTTTTTTCCAAACAGTCTAACACATATTGGTATATTTTAGGTTATTAATACTCTCAAGTCCGATACACTGCACCGTTGCTCCGATTTTAATTTCAACTCTGAAAGAAAATAGTATTGAGTTTCAAAGACTCGAAGGAAATTTGCTTAGAGGTTCCTTCTGCCGAATCCGAATTTATAAGGATGTACCTATTCCTGAACCCAAACTATAACATTTAAAAACCAACGAGAGTAAACACTCTTTTCTCACCGATTAGATTCGAGCATATCACTACTGTTATATTTTTCAATCACCGCGAATTAAAATCAAATAAACCATATTCTGTTTTGGTGTTAGAGGATGGGCGTGTCTGCTAATGGACGTTTTTTGCCTTCAAGTTTTACACAATATTTTGTTTTGCCATTCGACCATCCGCTTAAGGTCATCTTGTTAATTAAACTTTACTTAGTAAGGCCTTTTTCGAGCGGAAGAAGAACAAAAGTCTTAGAGATAGAAATTGCACCCTCTAAGATCAGAGTGTCACAACAAAGCAATTCGTGTGAACAGTCTTATGTAATGGTGCGTATTTGAACAGACTTAACAGACATTTTGACAATCGCTTGTACATCATGGTTTCCAGAACAACAAATGATGAAAAATATCGCGAAATGTTTCAGTTTGAACGTAGCTTGATGACAGGGTGAGACTTACCAAATGGATGAAAGGTTAGAAGATAACCTTGACCACCGTGCCTATGCTATCATGGGTAATAAATAGACTCAGTGGTGAACTCTGCAATGACATTATTTCTGGGAAGAGATTAGTGTTGGGAAAGTTCTCTTTTGACTTGCCAGTGACAGCAATCGTAACTTACCCCCTCTGTAGCCGGTCCGGCAGTGCACTATGACAGGACCATGCCGCGAAAGTGCCTCCAATTCATCAACATAGGAGTAGAAAAGGTCCGCCCTTAATTGTGCTAATACGAAATAAACAGAAATATTGGAGTAAGCTTTAAGAGATGGCAAATCATCTTTTTAGCCACGCTGTCAGCGACACGGAGCTTATCAAATAGGCTCATGTTTCGTATTCGTCGTCCGCAGCGGTCGCATGTCAACAATTGCCTTCTCCTCTGAAACTGCAAGTCTGATTGCCATGAAATTTGATATCAAGTGAACTTTGGGTGACATCGCTTAAGTTTGTTCAAATCGTGGTGAAATTGCATATGTGTATTTTTAAGGCAATTGTTGCTGTTTTTAGTAAAAAAATCTTCTTCTCTGAAATAGCGTGTCAGATTGATTTTGCATTTGATATGCAGTTTACTTAGGGTGACATCAGTTAGATTTGTTCACATGGTAGTAAAATTTACATATTTGTATTTTTAAGGAAATTGTTGTCATTTTTGGTCAAAAAAGTTGTTTCACCAAAACCGCTTGTCTGACAGCTTTGATGCTTGGTGTACAGGTTCCTACAGATGAACTAAAAATGATATATTTAGATTATGATGAAATCTGCTATTTTTTTATTTTTGGGGCAATTTTTGCCATTTTTGGTCATAAAATTTCATTCTCAAAATCTTCTCGTCTGATAGCTTTTAAATTTGGTGTACAGATAACCACAGATGAACTAAATGTGATGTATTGCTATTATGCTGAAATCTGCAATTCTGTATTTTTGAGGACGATTTTTGCAAATTTTGGTCAAAAATGTGTTTCTCAAAATCTACTCATCTGATATCTTTCAAATTATATATGCAGGTTCCAAGGGGTTCTTTTAATATCATATATTAAAATTATGATGAAATCTGCAATTTTAGTTTTTTTCGGGCAATTTTTGCCAATTTTGGTCATAAAATTTGATTCTCAAAAACACTTTTCGTCTGAAAGCTTTCGTTGACATGTTATTAGGGATGATCCTAATTTGATATGTTCAAATTATGATGAAATCTTCAACTGTGCATTTTTGCAGGTATTTTTGTAATAATTTTTGTCTAGTAACTGAAATGAGCTCTCAAATATTCCATCTTCTTCATTATCACATGTGTCAAAAATAGTTATTCTCTACATAACACAGCGGTTCTACATGGGCCGCTAGGTAGCTTGTTTTCATTTCCATTTCCTACCAGTTATTTTTACAGAAATTAGTTGAATATATACCCTGTGTTGTTCTAGTACCCATAGCGTGTTTTAGTGTTGGTCAACTGTGTGTATGTAGACTGGAGGCCTCAGCAACGTATGTGAGTGCATATGACCACCATCAAACAAACTGAAATCACGGCAAAACCATTATACTCTTTTAAAGTTTGTTTGAGTCTCGCATGATTTAGTCCGTGGGGGCGCGATTGAATTCAATCAAAACAGTCGTGTCGCACAACATTGCACGTTTAACTTATTATGTGTTTTCTGTATTTTTCCCCTTTATATTAAGTCATTTTTTATAGAAAAATTACTTTTTCGTTTACCAAAATTATATCGAAACACCCATTTTTTTTTTAAACTTGCCGACATAGTCTGTGTGTACAGTGTTCCATTTTGCTTTTTACGATTAGATTTTAGTCGAAACTGCATTTCTATTTAAATATTCGAACAGCATGGCACATTGTCATTCACTGTATGACAGAACACAGATTAAAGTTTGGCCAGAGTGTCTGTCTGGGTTAGTGAAGTTGAGAATCATGTACTGACAGCGACTAAGACGATAACTGGATCTTTGTCTGTGATGTGTTCACTTCTCACTTACATGTAGTGAATGGCATGTGCAAGTATGGCAATGTGGACGCCTGCATGGCTTCTTGCTCATTGGCTTCGTTGTATCCGATCTCATCACCAAATTCCCCGGGGTTTCTGTCTTCGAAATTTATCTCCGAATCGGGCGAAATGTATTCGTTAGGTTTATCTGGGTCAATTCTTGTTTCAAGCAGTCGTTTGGGAGATTGTCTTCCGCCTTCTTCGTAGGTACCCGTGTCGTCCTTGATATTCAACAGCGTGACTTCTTCCTGGGAAGGTGTTTCATATGGCGGTGAAGTCACACCTCGTCGATTGTTCACAATTGCTTTATAGCCTCCGTCCAGGGCAGCTAAGATGTGGCTCTTTCTGATCTGCCCTGCCACGAACCAATCCGAAGACACGAACTTGGCATGCCAGTACAGGTAGTAGTATTCAACTTCGTTGTTCGGCTCTGTTCGGAGTTCAATCGGCGGTTCCCCGGTAATCTCCGACACAAGTTCGATCAGATCCTCTTCCATGTCGAAATCGTGTCCCATGGCTCGACCTATCTGGAAAAACTCGTCGGTGTATATTTTAGGTTCAAACGAAGGCTCGTTTTGGGTCATGTACAGAAAATATAACAGAACCGTTCCTGTTGACGTATATGATCCAGTACAGTAGACTAACATCGGTTTGGGTAAATCATTTACCGCTGTTCTAAAGTATTCAATAGCTTTCATACTTTTGTAGGTCGTAATCTCTGGAGGAAAGATGTCGAAGTCGAGACCGGCAAGCTCCGTCGCTATCTGTTTTATTTCGTCTGTCGTTGGCACAGGCTCGTCGCCTATGTAGCCGGCTGTTGTATGGTTGGTCACCCCAAAAACAGATTTGAATCCAGCCTCGCCGGCGTATTTGATTTCTCTCTCCGACAGTCTGCCAGTCGTGTAAAAGTGTGTACTGTACACTCGCTTTGTCCACCATGTCTTGGGTTTCTCGACGAGGTTAAGGCTGGATGCCATGATGGACGAAACTACACACAATACCAGCATTAACTTGAGCATGTTTCGCTTTGCCACACTTGTCATCTATCTTCCTGGAGGAATGACACCGTTTTTCTCGAGGGTCTATGGTAAAACCAAAAATATCATTGACACACTTTTGCGGGTACAGGATCACATATATAGTCTGAGAAGCACATAGTTTTTAACATAGCCAATTATATTTGTCTAACATAACCGTGTCAGTGAGAATATACGGCTAGTTTTCAATCGGGTTCGAACTCACAACACACGGCATCAGTCGCCTGGCGGAGAGGCAACAGACAGAACCGCTCGGCTAAATCCCCACTCTCAAAAAAGAGTGATTCAATAGCCGGCTAAGTTGTTACATTTTTCTGACTGCGACCGCTCCACACGTTGGAGAGTTCGTGAAGCATTCACGCACGTGCGCTCACTATCACACATCGCACACACAGACTTTATCGAAGCGAAGCAATGAATACATCGCTTAAACTGGGCGAAAGACAGTCTCGGGGACAATTCTGTCCACCAGCAGAGCTATCAACCCAGGGTAGAAAATACGGCTAGTTTTCAATCGGGTTCGAACTCACAACATACAGCATCAGTCGCCTAGCGGAGAGGCAACAGACAGAACCGCTTGGCTAAATCCACACTCTCAAAAAAGAAGCCTCGGACAACTATGGGCAGAATAATGCATCGTAAAAAGAGAAACAAGCAACGTATATCTATAGGATGAAAAATGATAAGAACAACGGGACATGCTACACATACAATATAAATAAAGATTTATCATTTGTTTACAGAATGACTATTTCAAGGATTTACTCTCTCTCTCTCTCTCTCTCTCTCTCTCTCTCTCTATCTGTCTCTCCCTCTCTCTCTCTCTCTCTCTCTCTCTGTGCCAGCTTATATATCTTGTACAGTGTAAGATAGAAATAAACGTTAACATTAATTGCATTGGGTTACCCTCCAGGGTTTTAATACAGTGAACAATATTTAGATAGGTGCCCAAAGTGCCACTAATGTTGACGCTTGTTCGGCGAAATAAAAGGCAAATATCTGTAAAAGATTTCATTCAAGCACACGTTTTAGTTTTTGACCGGGAACGAAGAAAAAAAAAGATATTAAATTAAGTATAATTTCCATTGCATTTTTTGTCTATTTCAAATACGGCTTGTTTTCAATCGGCTTGGAATCCACAACATACGGCATCAGTCGCCTAGCGGAGAGGCCACAGACAGAACCGCTCGGCTAAATCTCCACTCCCAAAAAAGAGTGGTTCAATAGCCGCTAAGTTGTTACATTTTTCTGACTGAGACCGCTCCACACGTTGTAGAGTTCATGAAGCACTCACGCACGCATGCTCACTATCACACATCGCACAAACTTTATCGAAGCGAAGCAACGAATACATCGCCTTATCTGGGCGAACGATAACCTCGGGGACAATTCTGTCCACCAGCAGAGCTATCAACCCAGGGTAGAAAATACGGCTAGTTTTCAATCGGGTTGAAACCCACAACATACGGCATCAGTCGCCTAGCGGAGAGGCCACAGAGAGAACCGCTCGGCTAAATCTCTACTCCAAAGAAAGAATGGTTCAATAGCCGGCTAAGGGACTGGTCAGTTTCTTCGGCCTGGGGGGGGGGGGCGGTGGATTATTTTTTGCCGACGTCAAAAAGTGGCTGACCCCCCCTATTCCAAATTTTGAAAACAGGGTGACCCCCCTATTCCAAAGTTTGAAACAGGGTGACCCCCCGCACGCGACAACTGTAATATGTAATAATAATATAATACTGTAATATATATATGTAATAATATATATATATATATATATATATATATATATATATATATATATATATATATATATATAATATTTTACATACATTTATATTTTAACAGTCATTCTGTGTTTTAATGAAATTGTTGGCATGTCAGTTGTAAGATAGGAATTTCAAAGTGTCAATCTTAAAGTTTGAATACAGTACATTTTGAATGAGCTGTGAATGTATTTCACACTTTCTATGCTTAACCAGATGTACTAAACTGTTGTACAGAAATGGATGTCAATCATTAATATCAAACAGGAAAAAGCAGTAAATCAAAAACTTTGATGGGTGTTAAGACTTGCCAGCCATCCAATTAAATCTCCTGAGGAACCATAGAGAGGCATTTTAGCCAAATCTGATGTATGCAGAGTCTGAGATGACCTTTTCTTGGAACATTGATATTTGTGCATGTTGCTTTCTCATACTGAATTCTCATAGAGAGAACAGAAACGTATCAGGAATTTGTCATGCTTTTCATATGAAATGCAGATTTCATAATAGTACACTTTCACTTAGCAAACATCAAGATATCTCTGGCATATATTTCTGATTTATTAAAGTATGGCGCCCGAAGGGCGCGGAGAAAAATATGAAACATCCTGATATCTCTGATATATATGTCTTGTATATTAAAGTAATGCACAGGAAGGGTGTGCTGAAAAATGTCTGATATATTAAAGTAATGCGCTCAAAGAGCACGCTGAAAATATTGAACATACATATATCTCTGATATATGTATGCCTGATATGTTAAAGTTGGGCTTGCTGAAAAATATGTCTGATTATTAAAGTTACGCGCCCGAAGGGCGCGCCGAAAAATGCAACTAGATAAAATTTGTGGCTGACACGATGCATTTTAGGCAATGATGAGCCTGTGTCGAAATTCAAAAACACACTGACCCCCCTATTGGGCATTTCAAAAACAGGGTGAACCCCCCCCCCCCCATGAATCCACCGGCCCCCCCAGCCGAAGAAACTGACCAGTCCCTAAGTTGTTATATTTTTCTGACCGAGACCGCTCCACACGTTGTAGAGTTCGTGAAGCACTCACGCACGCATGCTCACTATCACACATCGCACATACAAAATGATTCCAAACGGTAAAGGAAGTGGCGAACAAACTTTCATTTCTCGCAAGTCAAAACCAGTGGCGTCATTGGAAGAAAGATGTGAAAATCATCGACAGCTCTCTGTTCCTTTGTCTCCAACCGGTTTTGTTGACTTTCAGAGCATTAAGAGACTTCTTATCCCGAAAAACAGAGTTTTAAACATACTACCATGTCTACATCTTTAGCAGTAGCTATATGTTCAGTCTTGATCAAGTTAGTTTTGCGATTTTCCCCTCTTAATCTCTTGCTTTGTGAAGATCTAGTCATTGAGCGATATGGCTACGAATGAAAGTTGAGCAAAAACGTTATACGTATATGTCTCTGGGAAAACGTAGTGTGACACTGCGCAACCACCGCTTAAAGAAGTCCTATCGGGGACACTGGCAGACATTGCCATGAAGTCGATATGTACCGGGACTGCATTTCGACATCATTTGAGTACACGAAATAATCAAAATGTGCGTTATACGATCAGGTCGAAAAGATCAAATATTAAGTTAGGGAGCCTTCAGTAATTACAGGGGGATGCGTGGATCGGGGGAATTCCGTGCACACCTGTACTGTAAAATGTGACCTCCCTATTCTCCGGTCTAAAATGTGACCCTTCCCCCTTTCCGACATTCTAAAATTTGACTCTCCCCAACAAGTGTAGTATTCTCCCCAGGAATAACTGAAACAGTATCAACTAATTCAAATAACAATTGGTTTATTTGTAATGTAAATTAGGGACAGAGAAATTACGGGGGGAGCTAGTGTTTTGGGAGGGAGGGTCGCAATTTATCACGAAAACATTTTTGAAGGGACATGACATTTCATGCATTTGCAGGAGGGTCATTATATTTTGTGCAACTATAAGAAGGCAAGATGTGGCTAATAAAGTGCTTCACCCAAAAATATCAAATCATAATACATGGAGTCTATCAGGCAAAGTATTGACAATTTTCTCCCACAAAACAAGCTATATCTGTACATCTATACAAGTTCGATAATATTAAAATGTACTTTCCTTGAAGTGGGAATTGCATATGTGTACAAGAAATTAGATTTTGGATTTATCGAAGGTGCTGATTCACTATTCATAGCAGTCGATGAGAAATAGAATAGAAATTGTGAATAGTTTTTTTCCAAAACAAAACTAGGTAAATCAATGTATTTATTTACACTTCACTATTGATATTAATGACTTGATTAGCCTTTGGTTGTTACAAGTCAATGTGTGCGCAAAAGAAAATTGATTTTGGAATTTCACCGAAATGTTGATTCACTATACCTGGTAATCTATTTGAGAACTGAAAATTTTTTTCCAGGATAAACTAACATATCTGTGCATCTATAGACGTTTGATAATTGACATACACATTGCCGACTGTCCCATATGATTTATCTCTTGTCTTTCATCAGTTTTAACTGTTCAAGGTACCACTGTATCTTCTTTGCTTGTGAAACTGGTGGATAATGTGTGGGTATTTCATCGGCGATTTCCTATTGAGGAGATATCACATGGACAATCAAAGGTTTGGCCATAAAATCAGCTTCTGTTAAAAATGACCCTCAAAATAAGTTTATAAAAAGTGACCCTTCCTCTTGGTCAGTTTTTTAAACACCTCACCCCTTAAAGTCCCCCAGGGCACCCCTGACATGTAAATACCGAAAGTTTCCTTAGACCACTGTGTGTGCATTTGTTCACCGCTACTAATATGGCCTCACGAAGTCTTTATAACCGAACAGTTGATAAAAGTGTAAGTTCACGAAATTCGGTTATGCATAGTTGATAACAATGTAATTTCGCGAGATTTGATTATGAATATTGATAACGGTGTAATTTCACGAAATTCCATTATTTTGTGACTAACCCTTGCATTGTGAAGATTTCGAACCACGTTTGTCAAAGTACACATATTTTTATTATTAGGCATGTTTTTCACAATTTATTCCACACACAAAGCATGAGGGCGCTCTGAGAAGGGTCAAACTGTTATCACATGTAACAAGACATGAACTGAAAATGCTCCCGTCTTTCAGTGTATATCACCATTGTCTATAAATTGAAACTTTTGCCACAAGTTTGCAACTTCATTGAAGTTGTTATGATCAACATCATGAACAATATTCACCACAGATTGATTCAAAATGACATTAAGGATTCCAATATGTAATTAGCTGAAATACAAATATTAAATTTCTTTGAATGCTGTCATTGTATCACGATGTTATATACAAGTATAAATACTTTTTGATGGAAAAGTCCTTCAATTTCACGCACGTCAAAACAAATTCAATAATCCAAATCATACAAGGTAATAAATTACCAGGTCCTTAAGTATAAAATATCAAAAATAAAAAATCACAAGATTATGAAGGACCATTTTGAACCACGAATACAATTATAAGCGCTATTACCTTATATCCGGAATGAGTAAGCGTACCCTGCTAGCATGCTACACCCCCGTCAAGCATGGCCCTGAAGTGTCAAAATCAATGGCAACTCAGTGAAGCTACCGTATAAGGTCAAAGTTGAGAATACTGTCACGTATCATTTGCGTAACAGTTGTGTCTTATTTGGAAACCATTGATATTTCAGTAACAACACTGATGCCAAATATAATATTATCAATGATGTTAAAGTCACCGGTTATTGCATGACCAAGAGGTTTGTAACAAAAGTTTCAATTACATATACCAAACTGTGAAAGCTGATTAGATTGTTAATTATAGATTAGCTGACATGAAAAAGCACTGCCTTTCCCCACAGAAGTATATATGTCTCATCAATTACATACATAGTAAGTTTCATATCTTTAGTAAAGTCCTTCCAGTCTTATGTACCCAATTGCGAATGTTCGTTGAATATGTGAATTAGTAACTAGTTGGTGTAAACTACTTTCAAAACACGTTATCATAGTATCACTGTCCTCAACGTATATAACAAGTTTTGTCAACTTTGATCTAGTCCTTTCAGTTACTTTTTTCTAATTTGGAAAGTTCATTAAATTTGCAAATGGGTTATTAGCTTAATAACTAAAATGCTACACAACTTTCATGAATGTTATATCGTGGTATCTCTCAAGTTTCGCACCTTTGATCAAGTCAATATATATTCCTAGTAAGAAAAAAATCGCTAAAATGCAAATTAGTAATTGGCTGAAGTGAAAATTCTACTTGACTTCCATTATTGTTTATATCATAATATTTTCAATGTATATAGCAAGTTTCAGGTAAATGCAAATTTACATCCTTAGTTAGGAAAAACCGTTAAGGGACTGGTCAGTTTCTTCAGCCTGGGGGGGGCAGTGGATTCATGGGGGGGGGTTTCACCCTGTTTTTAACTTTGGTGATAGGGGGGTCACCATGTTTTTGAAATGCCCAATAGGGGGGGGTCAGTGTGTTTTTGAATTTAGAAACAGGCTCATCATTGCCTAAAATGCTAGTTTCAGCCACAAATTTCATCATTCAGTTGTATTTTTCGGCGCGCCCTTCGGGCGCGTAACTTGAATAATAATCAGTCATATTTTCAGCACGCCCAACTTTAACATATCAAGCATATATACATCAGAGATATCTGTATGTTCAATATTTTTCAGCGTGCTCTTCAAGCTCATTACTTTAATATATCAGACATTTTTACAGCATGCCCTTCAGGTGCATGACGTTAATATACAAGGCATATATATCAGAGATATCAGGATGTTTCATATTTTTCGGCGCGCCCTTCGGGCGCCATACTTTAATAATTCAGAGATATCTTGATGTTTGCTAAGTGAAAGTGTACCATTATGAAATCTGCATTTCATATGAAAAGCATGACAAATTCCTGATACTTTTCTGTTCTCTCTATGAGAATTCAGTATGAGAAAGCAACATGCACAAATATTTCACAATATATATTTGATACAGTGACTTATTTTAGAGATAGAAAAATGACAAGATATCTTTCCTTCTCATTGATGCAATTTTTTCCTTTGTGTCGCAGGTTTTCTGTAGAAAGATGCTTTTTTATGAACAAAATAACAGTTAAAAAGGCAGTTTTTGTCATTATTAGCTGTGCTTTTATGGTTTCAATGTTACAAGAGAAGGTCCTCTCAGATACTGTACACATCAGATTTGGCTAAAAATAGCTCTCTATGCTCCTCAGGAGATTTAATTGGATGGTTGGCAAGTCTTAACACCCGTCAAAGTTTTTTATTCACTGCGTTTTCCTCTTTGATTTTAATGATTGACATCCATTTCTGTACAACTGTTCAGGACATCTGGTTAAGCATAGAAAGTGTGAAATACATTCACAGCTCATTCAAAATACAGCTCATTCAAAATGTACTGTGTTCAAACTTAAGATTGACACTTTGAAATTCCTATCTTACAACTGACATGTCAACAATTTCATTAAAAGATAGAATGACTATTTAAAGTATAAATATATGTAAAATGATAATATAATATATATATATATATATATATATATATATATATATATATATATAATTTATGTCCACCTTTTATTTTATTTAGTCGCGCGCGGGGGGGGGGGTCACCCTGTTTTGAAATTTGGAATAGGGGGGGGGGGTCACCCTGTTTCAAAATTTGGAATAGGGGGGTCAGCCACTTTTTGACATCGGCAAAAATAATCCACCGCCCCCCCCCCCCCAGGCCGAAGAAACTAACCAGTCCCTAAGTAAGCCAGTAAGTAATTAACAAATCTGAAAATGCCAAACAGCTTAATCAATATCGAACCCCTGTATCTTCAATCTATATTAGCCAGTTTTTGTGAACTTCAGTCAAGGAAATCAAGATGTATATCCCTAATTATAAAAGTCCACTAAATATGCAAATTAGCGGTCAACTTCATATGACCCCTTAATATCTTTCACGGCTGAAATATCCCAGTGCGATTAATAATTGTAGCAATTCTCATGAAATTTTGCGCAGTCATTCTTAAAAGATATTCGGTTTTTTTTCCTTAAATCATCATGCACATAAGCACAAAATATGCAAGCTTCGCCTTCTAAAACCTAATCAGTTCTTGCTATTCCGAAAAAAATCCATGTACTAGATTTCATCCCAATCCTATCCGCCGTTCTTGAGATATTTCACATTCAGACAGACAGATAGACATCGCTGCGACATTAGCTCACGTTTGTAGAGACTAACGCAGTGATCTTATCTGTTGCATTATCACATTCTTTTACTATATCTCGTGAAAAATACAAAATTTTGGCAAGTTGTGGTGGTGAGATAAGTTTTGATAAACTGACGTCACTGCTTGAAGTGTAGAAGAGTCCTTCTTACCATCCTCAATTACAGATTGTCCCCGTTTTCATATATACTTAGCTCAAGCTCCCCCTCCCAGTTAATAAAGTGGGTTTGACATAACCAATTTTGCAACATTTGTTTTGTGTGTTAGGGAGCACGTAAATGGCAACGAATGTAGAAATAAACATTATATTAGACAAATAAAATGCGAATGTTTGATTTCCATGCATAGTGAAGTAGGTTTCCATCACCAGGGATGGGATTGGGTAATTTATTGTATTTAAATGGAAAATTAGTTTCATTCCTGGAACATTACGGAAAACAAACACAAATAAAAGCCTGACCAGAAGAGATGAACTGACGACAAAACTTAGAAAACACTTGAACTAATGGCTAAACTGAGCTATGAGTAATAATAGAAAAATAATACAGTTAAACATTTTTTTATCTCTTTAACTGTGCCCGTGAGTGAGAAAGGATTTCTGACATATTACACAATCCGTGGCATATTTCGGCCAACAAATAAACCAATTGCACCTTCAAAAAAGAAAATAGAAATGGAGCTAAATTTTCAATTTTCGAATGGTTTAATTATCCTGATTATTAATTTTTAAGCCTATTTTTAGATTTAAAATCTTTGGTCTAGATCTGAGATTTAAATATGGGAAATAGGTATATACTGCTGTGAGGATGACACTTTGCGGCCATTCAAATTTCCCTCTAACAAACTCTATTTCCCACAATGCACATTTCCGTTTTTCTCAATTTTCAATTTACCAAAGATCTCATTTTCCTATTTTGTTTTGGGCATGGCAGCCGATAGTATCTATCTTTGGCCTAGGAATGTATCAAATCGTGACACTTATTTTGCGCGGGCAACTTGTTTCAATGAATCGAGTAACGAAACAGAAAGAACAATTGTGTTGCCGTCGGAAAGGAAAGTCCGATATAATCAGTTTGACCTGACCTGCTAAAGTTTTGCTCGCTTCCTGTCAATGTCGCAAACTTGTGTGTTGTAAAAGATTGCGACAGCCATCGGCCCATCAGAGTGCGACATCGATATTGAATTTTATCTGATTAATTTATTCAGCTATTAATCTTTGTACGCAGTGATGTTCTCCGCATAATGATCTAAGTACCCCGTAATAGTTTTTAAATCGTATGATGGCCCACGTTATGAGTTGCATCGGTTACAACCCTATCCAAATCTTGACCTTGAAGGCATTTGATATCATGTTTAAGACAGTATATATCGTCTTACACTTCGTTCAGAGATACCACTTGCACTGGGCAAAACATTTTGGAGATGAACACTTATTTCGCGGTGACTTCTTCCTTTATCAACCATTTCTTGAATTTATTGTAGCTGAACGCACCAACTTAAATTCATTGCCTGAAGTAAACGTACTCTACCAACCAAAAAACAGTGTTTGCTCCTCTTCCAGTATAACTATGTTGGTCGTGAGACGATGTCATTCCCGCTAATTTTCAAAATTATCTTGTGCAATTATCGTTACCGAGGCGCCCCCGAAGTACATTTGTTACATCTTAATTCCAATTCGATACATTTATTTCCGCCATAGTATCCAAAGATTCCAAGGATACTGCGACACGCTCCAAATGAAATGGGAAAGATTGGATATTTAGCACATTGGAAATTGAAAAAAACGGAAATGTGCATTGTGGGAATTAAATAGACATTATCAGATTGAAATTTTAATGGCATGAAAGTGCCATCCTCACGGTAGTATACATCTCTTTTCTATATTTCAATCTCAGACAAAATATTTTAAATTTAGAAATAGGCCTAAAAGTTAATAATCAAGATGATAAAACCATTTGAAAATTTAAAATTAGCTCCATTTCGATTTTCTTTTTTGAAGGTGAAAATTGGTTTATTGGTTGGCCTAAATGTGCCATGGGTTTTTCACTCGGTAGGAAAATCAAACAATTGCACAAAATATATCGACAGTCTTTCGCGCCTGATCCATGCCTTAGTTGAGAGTACGCAACGTATTGCCTCCTTTTCGGCCCCTAATTTTTAGTAACCCTACCGTTGGCTCGCATCTCCAGCCTTGAATACAAGCAAGTGATACATATTGCTAGTTTCAAAGAAGGCTTGTTCAGTCGGAAACCATTACAGAATTCACCACAAACTATAATCTCTTTATGTATTCAAAAATACACACAATATTATTAAAGACAACATAATTATGAAATACGGAAGATGGCGCCGCTGGCTAATATTACAGTTATTATCGATACTGCTGTCCTGATATAACTTACACGCATGTCTGATACACATATGTTACCTAATTTTAAGTCTGAGATTAAAATATACGGGTCGCAAATTAAACAAAATCGATTGAAACTTATGGATCATTGTGGTATGTATCCTTGTCAATTTGAAGTTTGCAATATTTTGGCCCTATTTTTGCAACTTAACTGAACCAGACTGGAAAGTGAGGGAGGGACTGCTCGGTGCTTGGAGACCGTATAATACTGCTCCAACCGGTCCTCGACCCCGACCTTTTAATGTGCAAGCAACTTGTCTATGATTGCAGAGAAATCATACTTAGCGATCAGACTTTACATTTGCGCCAGGTGTCCCCAAAGTTCTCTGACAAGACTCTTGCGGAATGAAGCTGAAAATAAGGCCAACTGACAAACGTCTGAATTAAGATACAATCGCTTGTCTCTACAGGCTTACAATAGCAAATACCTTTCCGAGATAAAGCATGGATGCCTCTTTTTGCATCCGTGGATAAAGCATGAACGTACATCCCTGTCAGTGAAGACACAAAGACGTCTTCTTGAGAATTTCAAACAGTCGAATGATTCCGACTCTTGGACAGACCGTCACCAAGATCAAATCGGCGACATCGTCCGAGTCCGGACCCCAGGCAAACAAGCCCATCATTACGGCTCTGTCTCGATTTGATCACGATACTTCCGCTAGCTACGTAGCCCCCTCTTTTAACGGGAAAGAAACTAAAGAAATCTTACCAAATGTTTCGGGTCGCAATTTTGTAAGTGGTGTGTGAAACCTTCAGCTGCGCAATACCGATCCAAGGTCTATTTAGATGACAGATGTACTGAGCAACACGCCCTCTGCTAAGGTGACCTAAACTAGGGTTGACCATCGGGGTTCATCATTTCGTTGGCCTGAAACGCTACTGCGCACGCCCAGACTACTGATATGTTACTTGTCTCGTTTACCCAGACTGCTCTGCGTGACTCTCTTCGGCCTAGACTAGTATGTTACGAAGGCAGTTTATGTCATACGGAGGTTAATACACAAGTGATCATCAGCACCAGTAAAATTTTTAATTACAGGTAATTGATTAATTAAAACTACGAGATCTCAATTGTAAGTCGCTTTGCATACAAAGCGAACAAATACAATATTGGCGGCAAATGCACAAAGACGCTATGATGTTTACGAAGTCTGGACAACAATAAGATATATTTGAATTATATTAAGAAAGAATGATGAAGGTCGTCAACATTTAATGAAAAAACATGAGCATTTAACGTGATGGGTTTGTTACGTGTCACAGTGACTTTTAAATATCAATTGTGACGTGTAAATTGAAGATCAAGAACTGTGTTGTCACGGCTAATATTTTACGGAAACGCCACCAGAATGGAGCGATATGGGCATGGGTATATGATAACGTTGTACCGGTAGACATCTGTAGAAAAGAGTAAAATTTGAATAAATTTGCGTAAAAGCTAGCGACTGCCTCCCATCAAGTCGGGAAGGGATGACACTCGCACAGACACTCATTGCACTATGGAGTGTGAGAAAACTAAATAGCTTCTAACTGGAGTCTCCTTCGTTTTTTGTATTTGTTCAATCAAATGCCTTTACCTAATTTTCATCATATGACATGCACTGTAAAATTAACTTCCAACTCGTACAGTTTTCTTCTTTGTCGATGACAAAACAGATATTTACTTCATTAATGCTGTGTATTTCTCGCTTTTAATGGAAATTTGTTTCCATATTTGGAAAACAATTCATAATACCGAGATGATTCGACAGTCACGTGTTAATGATTACCGACTAAGAATAGTCATGAAGTTAATCACCATCATAGGAGACAGACCACAAAACCAATGTACAGTCATCATCGTAAATTCGATTGAAATGTTACTACATTTGTCCGCCTGCAAAAGTAAACATGTCCCAAAGCGTAGCATTCCTAACGATGAGGATCTTTCTCAAAATCATTTTAACATAAGCGAAACGTTCATTTCACAGCGGAGATTTGTCAAGATTGATAATGTGACAGTAATTTTCACGATACTATTGAAACGTGGCGCCAGTCAGGATAAAGTGAACCTTATTGAATTGACACTTTTTTTCTGTAGACTCAAAGTTGTGCAGAAAAACTTGGCGATAAGCCACATTCACGCATTACTCTCGAATTTTTTGTTAATAAAACTCCCCTAGTGCATTTCTGATTCACGGAGAATTTGCCTAACATTATCAAAATAAACATGTTACAGCATTCGGTTATTAACCGTCCTATGTACGTTATTCGCTTAATGAATGTTCAAGGATTTTTGTGAGTTGTGTTTTGCGGTAAAGTTTGAAAATATCCCCGTGTCTGTCCGCCAATTACTTGAGTACTAGATTCCGAATAAACGAAGGAAAACCATTGCCACGAGTACTACTTTATATACATTGTGCTCGTGAGGTTTGCTACCACTACTGGCGCCAATGCACTTGCCAGAATCTAACACGTCTTGGAGAACTTTGTGCTCATGACTGTCTTCAACGTAATGGAAGCCCATCAAGCCAGCTTGCGTCATCGCCCAATCACTGTCTCGGCAGTTGAAGTGTCCTTCCGCAAGTAGTGCGACCAAAGCTGGAAAGTAAGTTAAATGAAAAACACATCCTGTTAGGACTGTCGGATTGTTGTTCATCGTAAAGAGGTCTGCTAAGTTGCTGTATTTTCTTAATATGTTATCAATCACACTATCATCCCAGGAATTTGCGCAAACGGGCATTTCATCCCCCTCCCCCAAAAATAGTAAGGCCATGACTCTGGTAAAATATTTTGTTGGTTACGGAAAGCCAACGAGCTTCTTACTTAGAATAGACCATTGCCTTAGGAGTTCGAAATGAAAACAAGGATAATTGCAGAGTCAGCGCCAACACATTGCATTAAACGCAACTTTATCACTTTACATAGCGTGCATTTCAAAAGTGATCCAGAATATACGTTCAGGAAAGGTTGCATCATTTGTAAAATAGTAATAGTAGTAGTAATAGTAGTAGTAAAATAGCTAAGTACTAAATTTGCTTTTTAAAACAACATTAAATACTATGTCAAGGCAGGGTGAAATAGAAAAATTTAAGAGTATCCAACCATTGTTACTTTTTCAACATTTACCAAAATATCACAAAGCGCAGACGTGTAGCTGGTTTATACTGATTACGTACGGCTGACTTATGTTGCATTTTCAAAACAAAACAATACAAAAAATCCAAAACACTGTGAAGATAGCACGTACCTCGAAAGTGAAATACTTAAACGTTTGCGGGAACCATTTACTTAAGGACAATATGCGAAACAGGTTTATGAACGACATGCAATTAATCATCTAAAGCCACGATTTTATTCGACTAGAAGCCTTTTTGCAATTTTGCATATCCGATGAATTGGAAAATTGTCACTCTTCATGACATTTTAAAATCATGAATGGAACTAAAAAGTCTCGCCAGTTACATATCGTCCTCCGTTGAGTGATTTCATCACTGATTCACAGCACTAATGTTTTTAAGCCCAAGGGACTCCCCCAGCTTACATTATTTCCTTAGAAATGACGACACATCACCATTTTTACATTGAAAAATCTGTAATTTTTAGGAGTGCTTGCGGCGATAAATATTGATTTTGCAGAGAGCTTCTAGGATTAAATAGTTGGTTTTTGGGCTCCTGATAAAATTATAGCAATGAAATATTTAGTTGTTTAAGCAAAATGACTATATTAATATAATTTACTGGTGCATGCATGTGTTTCGAAAGTCGCTTTTTCAGCACCCACTGGCCAACACTTAAGCGAAGCTTTTTTTAACTGTACATACATACATACATACATACATACATACATACATACATACATACATACATACATACATACATACATACATACATACATACATACATACATACATACATACATACATACATACATACATACATACAAACAAACAAACATACATACATACATTACAGTCTATCTACCTATCTACCTATCTATCTATCTATCTATCTATCTATCTATCTATCTATCTATCTATCTATCTATCTATCTATCTATCTATCTATCTATCTATCTATCTATCTATTTTTCTATCTATCTATCTATCTATCTATCTATCTATCTATCTATCTATCTATCTATCTATCTATCTATTTTTCTATCTATCTATCTATCTATCTATCTATCTATCTATCTATCTATCTATCTATCTATCTATCTATCTATCTATCTATCTATCTATCTATCTATCTATCTATCACAGATGTCCTAACAGGCAATTACATAGCTGAATTCCAAAAGTATATAAATATATATATATATTATATATATATATATATATATATATATATATATATATATATATCAACAACAAAAACAACAACAGCAACAACAACAAGAACAACAACAAAAGAAACAAATATCAAAAGAACAGACACCAGCTTTCTCTTCTACATGTGCAATTCCGCCAGTGCCGCAGGTTGATAACAAAGTTCGGAAAAACAATCGCCATTTCCGTCAATCAAAACGGAGAGCACGTCATCATAGACACCAACGTAAATTACGCATCTTCAAGTCTCGGTCTCATTTGAATAACAATATTGTCAACATCAGCGATCGTTCGTTATCTCCCGATGAAAATTCTCTTCTCCAGCTTCCGCTTTCTTTCTGCCCTATTCCACCACGTTATAATCATGCCCGCGAGCTAACGGATGCAGAGACTTTCGTCAATAGAATACGATGGAAGGAGTTTTTCCTCGATACAGATTCTTCTCCACTGACTATACCCTCATCACTATACATTCGTACAAACCGGACTCCACCACAAAACCGTAATGATGCTCTCGAATGCTATCATAGAAACGTATACCGGACAATAAGACACCATAACGAACCAGACATTATTAACAATTTGACCATCTCACAACGCAGAGCCCTTACATCGCTGAAAGACGACAATTCTATCGTCATCGGCCGTGCAGATAAAGGTGGAGCCACAGTAGTATGGAATGCTAAGGACTATGAAGCAGAATGTTTAAGACAACTTTCAGACAAACAAATTTACGAAGAGGTATCATCAGATCATTCAACACAAGTACACAACAAACTTACAGATCTAGTATCATCCTTCAACTTATCGCAGAAGGAAAAAGAAACCATTCTGCAGTGGTCTAATCGTAAGGAGCATACTTTTACATTTTGGGCAAAATCCATAAAATCAAGACCTTGGGCGATCTACCACCAGGACGCCCCATCTGCAGTCAAATCGGAGCTCCAACACGAGCAGCATCCCTCTGGTTAGATTGGAAGTTGTCAACAGTCTGTAACAAATATTGCACTGAACTGGTGAAAGACACTACTCAGTTTCTTCAACATGGCAATGCAACGCTCCTCTCCGTACACCCATATTCTTGCCTTAGATGTCATCGCTCTTTACCCAAATATAGACATTGATGAGGCATTTATGCCCTGAAAGAAGCCTTATACACCAGTTCAGATGAGAATTCAAGCAATATAGACAACATCCTTAAACTGGCAATATTTGTCCTTCAAAACAGCTATTTCGAGTTAACAACCAATACTATAGACAGATATCTGGTACAGCTATGGGCGCCCCGTTTGCCGTATCTTTATATTTATATGAGTTGGTGGATGCGTAAGTACTATTTTACAACAGCTAATTGTCCTGAAGTAACAGACCGTTTTATCGATGACCTGGCAGCTCTATCCACCTCCTCGGAAAAAGAACTTCACTGTTTGTCAATCAACTTAACATGCGCCACGACAAAATCAAATTCTCAGCAGAGATCAGTAAAACATCTATCCCATTCCTGGATGTAAGACTACCTCATGGACAATAGACTGGAAACTGACTTATACAGTAAACTTACCAGCTCCCATCGTTATTTACCACAAATAGTTGCCATCCACCTCATATATTTAGATCAATTGTCTATTCAGGTTCACTTAGAATTCGACGCATCTGCAGTAAACCTGAATGGTGTGATGAGAGATTAACGGAATTCGCCAGATACCGTAAACTCTGCGGCTACAGGACAAAAACCATCAAACAACAGATAGCAAAGGCCAGTATACCATCCCGCCAGGATCTACTACACTACAAACCCAAAACACCTTCTGATAGAATACCCTGGGTGTCAACATAAGATCCTCGTCAACCAAACCTCCGTCAAATCAGTGTAGAAAATCATATCATCTTACAGTCATCAAGCCGTATGAAAACAGTAATGCCAGAATTACCCGTCATTGCATTTCGCAGACCAGCAACAATCGGGAACATCCTTCACCAAAACCGGCTCAGACATGCAAAATCAGCCCAAATAACTTGGGGCTGTAGACCTTGTCACACTCCTCAATGTTCTTGCTGCTGTGTCATCGAAAACACCAAAATATTCATATCTACAGCAACAGGTGCCTCATTTCAAATTAAGGATGACGTCAACTGCAAATCAAGCGAAGTTATATATGCTCTAACCTGTAGGACTTGTCAAATTCAATATATCGGGAAAACATCTCAACCATTTCACAAGAGACTTAATGGTCACCGTTCAAATATCAGAACAAACAAAGTCGACAGATCACCGTATGTCGTTCCACACTTTAGGATACCAGGACATACCATCTTAGACAATGCTCTTTCAGCTACAATTCTCTGCCTTGTTCGTGGCAATGATCCAGAAACTACAAAACACCTGGAAAGTCTTTGGATCTCAAGAGCTGGGACAATGTATCCAAACGGACTTAATGACTATGAACCATCAGGCATCCAAAATTAGCGTTGTCATGTGACTTTTATGATTTGCTATGCAGACATGCGCATTACACCATGCTTTGTTCTGGTTTTATTATCATCAGTGCTTGAAAAAGGTGTGCTAGTCATACCGAAACGTCGCCGTCAATCAAATGTTGGGATTGGAAATAAGGTAGACTTTGAACATCTCATCAGTTCGTAAGTCACTACAAGTGGTCCCTCAAACAAAAGAACCAGGTCTTTGACATTTCGTGGTCAAATATAGACAAGTTACATCAAGTTACTCTAACATAGGCAAGCGATCTATTCTTTGTATATCAGAAAAACTACACATTATCAGTGCTGACAAATCTACGCTGTTAAACAAACGCTCAGAGTTGGTTTCAAAATGTTGCCACCAAAACAAATTTTAACACCACCTACAACTAAAATGGTACGCCCCGATCATACATATATATACTGTCAAGCTAAGAATCCTTTCACTACTTCTTCTGTCTGATGATTGCAGGTTGCATGAAACTTAAGTAACAGATAGCATTACTTTGTACTTGAAGTAATTTTGTTTATATATATATATATATATTATATATATATATATATATATATATATATATATATATATAATATATATATATATATATATATATATATGTATAGGATAAAGCCCGAGTACGAGGGCTCTTCTGGTATATAAAGTCCAACCCAACGATAAAATGTCGAGGCCGCAGGCCGAGACATTTTATCGTAGGGTTGGACTTTATATACCATAAGAGCCCGAGTACGAGGGTTTTATCCGACTTAAAAACTATCGCCCCTAACTGATATATTTTCGTTTTCAATGTGTTTACGTCAACCGTCCCCTTTGTCAATGTAACATGTTTAGGATATGAATTAAAACTTTTATTTGTGAAATAGCCTTCCAATGTAATGGAACATCCTATAAATGCCCTAGGGCACATTATATAAATGCCCTAGGGTACAGCAGATTTTGTGTTGCAGCTGGTTTCTGCTGTGTTACCAAATTTGAATATTAAAACGTACCAGATGTCTACAGAATATGACATGTTCACTTTTGATTGGACAGTACTTTACTACGGCGCTGTCATTCGTTTCTGGAATTTGGTGACCAAGGCTTTACGAGTAAATAAAACACCCTGAATTGAGTACTCTGATTGGTCAATCAACAGTAGATAGTTTTTAAATATATATATATATATATATATATATATATATATATATATATATATATATATATATATATATATATATATATATATATATATATATATATATATATATATATAGCTGTCCTCTTGGCTTTCTTTGGCCCATATTGTGTAACTACACATACCTCACAAACTTGGTGTCTCTGTTGTAAATGCCTTTGTTTTAACATTCAACCATGCGCTTAATGTGATTTCGTTAATTGAAATCTACTTAGTGAAGCCTCTTTCGAGCAGAAGAACAACAAAAGTCTCAGAGATAGAAAATGCGTCCTCTAAGATCAGAGTTTCACAAGAAAGCAATTCATTTAAACAGTCTTATGTAGTGGTACGTATTTGAATAGACTTATGGGACATTTTGACGATAGCTTGTACATCATGGTTTCCAGAATAAAAAAAAGGATGAAAAATATCGTGAAAGGTATCAGTAAGAACGTAGCCTGATGACAGGGAGAGACTTACCAAATGGAAGATAGGTTATAAGATGACCTTGGCCATGGTGCCTATACTACCATGAGTAATAAATAGACTCAGTGGTTAACTATGTCATGACATTATTTTCTTGGAGGATATTCCTTAGTGATGGGAAAGTTCTCCTTTGACTTGCCATTTGCAGTAAACGTCACTTACTTGCTCTGTAGCCGGACCTGCAGTGCACTATGACAGGACCATGTTGTGAAAGCGCTTCCAATTCATCAACATAGGCGTAGAAAAGATCCGCCGTTAATTGTGCTAATAAAATAAACAGAAATATTGGAGTAACCTTTAAGAGATGGCATTTCATATTTTTAGCTTCGCTGTCAGCGATGCGGAGCTTATCAAATAAGCTGATTTTCCGTCGTCGTCCGTCGTCGTCGTCGTCCGTCAACAATTGCCTTCTCCTCTGAAACCGCATTTCCGATTGCTTTGAAATTTGATATCCAGTTCACTCGGGAAGACCTCACTTAAATTAGTTTAAATCGTGATGAATTTGCATATGTATTTTTAAGGCAATTTTGTCATTTTTGGCCAAAACTCATTAAAAATCTTCCTCTTCAAAATACAGTTTAGATAGCTTTGATATTTGGTACATAGGTCCCTAGGGATGATCTGTTTCAGATTTCTTCGAATTGTGCAGAAATATGCAAATTTGTATTTTTTATTCAATTTTGTCATTTTTGGTAAGAAAATTTGTTTCGCCATAATCGCTTGTCTGACAGCTTTGATATTTGCTTTACAGGTGTATTGGGATGAGCTAAATCAGATGTATTTAAATTATGATGAAATCTGCAATTTTGTAATTTGGGGCAATTTTTGCCATTTTTGGTCAAAAATGTATTTCTCAAAAACTACTCGTCTGAAAGCTTTGATATTTGGTATACAGGTTCCTAGAGATGAACTTTATGTTATGTATTGAAATCTAGAATTTAGTATTTTTGGGGCGATTTTTACCATTTTTTGTCAAAAATGTGTTTTTCAAAAACTACTCGTCTGATTGCTGTGATATTTTGTATACAGGTTCCTACAGATGACTTATTGTGATATATTTAAATTAAAATGAAATCTACAAATTTGTAAGCTGGGGCAATGTTTGTCATTTTGGTCAAAAAAAAGTATTTTCCAAAAAGTATTGGTCTGGTAGCTTTGATATTTGGCATATAGGTATCTACAGATGAAGTAAATGCGACATATTGAAATTATGGTGACATCTGTAGTTTTGTATTTTTGGGGCAATTTTCGCCATTTTTGGTCAAAAAATATGTTTTTCAAAAACTGATCGTCTGATAGCTTTGATATTTGGTATACAGGTTCCAGGGGGTTATACAGCGACTAGGATGATAACTTGATTATGGCGATGTGTTCACTTCTCACTTACATGTAGTGAATGGCATATGCAAGTATGGCAATGTGGACGCCTGCATGGCTTCTTGCTCATTGTCTTCGTTGTATCCTATGTCATCACCAAATTCCCCGGGGTTTCTGTCTTCGAAATTTGTCTCCGACTCGGGCGAAATGTATTCGTTCGGTTTATCTGGGTCAATTCTTGTTTCAAGCAGTCGTTCGGGAGATTGTCTTCCGCCTTCTTCGTAGGTACCCGTGCTGTCCTTGATATTCAACAGCGTGACTTCTTCCTGGGTAGGGGTTTCATCTGGCGGTGAAGTCACACCTCGTCGGTTGTTCACGATTGCTTTATAGCCCCCCTCCAGGGCGGCTGAAACGTGGCCCTTTCTGATCTGACCTGTCACGAACCAATCCGAAGACACGAACTTAGCATGCCAGTACAGGTAGTAGTATTCAACTTCGTTGTTCGGCTCTGTTCGGAGTTCAATCGGCGGTTCCCCGGTTATCTCCGACACAAGTTCGATCAGATCCTCATCCATGTCGAAGTCGTGTCCCATGGCTCGACCTATCTGGAAAAACTCGTCGGTGTATATTTTAGGTTCAAACGAAGGTTCGTCTTGGGTCATGTGTAGGAAATATAATAAAACCGTTCCAGTTGACGTATATGATCCAGTACAATAGACCAACATCGGTTTGGGTAAATCATTTACCGCTGTCGTAAAATATTCAATAGCTTCCATACTTTTGTAGGTCGTAATCTCTGGAGGAAAGATGTCGAAGTCGAGACCGGCAAGCTCCGTCGCTATCTGTTTTATTTCGTCCGTCGTCGGTACAGGCTCGTCGCCTATGTATCCAGGTGTTGTATGATTGGTCACCCCGAAAACAGATTTGAATCCAACCTCGCCGGCGTATTTGACCTCTCTCTCCGACAGTCTGCCAGTCGTGTAAAAGTGTGTGCTGTACACTTGCTTTGTCCACCATGTCTTGGCTTCCTGGCCGAGGTTAAGGCCGGTTGCCATGATGGACGAAACCACACATAATACCAGCATTAATCGCAACATGTTTCGCTTTGCCGCACCTGTCATCTATCTTCTTGAGGCAAGGACACCTTGTCGCGACAATTTTCTGCAAGCAAAATATATCATTGACACATTTCTTTAGGTACAGGATCACACATCAGCAAATACGGGAATACTGACAGACGTTGCAATGCAAACTTAAATACCAGGACTGCGTTTCGAGATCATTGGGGTACAAGCAGTAATCCAAATATGCATTATCTGATAAGATTGAGGAGATCAAATGTTTTGTTGGAGAAAGCTGGGTGCATTTGTTCACCTTTGCAATTATGGACTTACGTATAAGTCTCTATAAGCGAACAGTTGAAAACGGTGTATTGTTGAAATGATGTAACATTGCGCAAATGTATACTATTTTGTACTGTAGGCCGGAGGCCAAGGTATGTTATTACGAAATAAACTTACATAGATATTATCTGTTAGATTATTGCATTCTCTTACCGTCCCTATCTCGTGAAAATGAGGTAAATTGCATTTTTGCAAGTTATGGTGGTGATATAGGTTTTGATAAACTGACGCCATTACTTTGAGTGTAGAATTGTTCCTCTTACTACCCTCAATTACAGATTGCCCCCGATTTCACCTATACCGAATCCCCCCGTTCCCAGTATGTTAAAGTGAGTTTGATATTATCATAACGGTTTTGTCACCAGTTTGTTCTGTGTGGTATTGAGCGCATAAATAACAACGAATGTACAAATTAAACCTTGTATAGACAGATCAATGCGAATGATTGATTTTCAGGAATGGTGAAGTAGGTTACCATAACCATGGTTGGGGCAAGTTATTACGTATTTCGATAGAAAATTCGTTTCCTTCCTCAAACTTACTTGTACGGAAAACCGAAACGAATGAAAAGCCGGACAGAACACTTGAACTGACGGCAAAACTCAAAAAACGAACTATCGGCAAAACTGAGCTATTAGTTATGTTACAGTAAACATTCCTTTGATCTCTTGAACTTTGCCTGTCACTGATAAAGGAGTTCCAACACATTCAAACCATAAAGAAACATCAAGCAATTGCACAAAACTTATCGGCAGTCTTTCGTGACGAATTAAGTATTATCTGCGCGTGATCCATCATGGCATCGAGCATGCAATGTATTGTCCCAAATTCGGCCTCTAATTTTTAGTACCGTCTCGTACATGTAAGCATGCATCTCCAGCCTGCATATACACGAGCAAGTCGTACATATTGCCAGTTCTAAAAGGCTTGTACGGTCCGCGGACCATTATAGAGCCACAACAAATTATGGAAATTACAAATGACCTCAAAAGAGAGATAAAACTGCAGCAAGTGTGAAGGAATACAGTAAAAAATTGGCCGACTAGCGGGAAATACAGTACTCGTTAAAATAAAGAGCAAAGTTAAAACAAATACAGTAAAATACTAACCGACCAGCGGGAGATAAAACACTTGCAAAGCAGAGACTAAAAAGCATACAAATTATGGTCTTTTTATGTATAACCTTGCTCAAATCCATACAATATTATAGAAGTTCTGCAATTCAGCCCGACTTGAAATAGAGGCAGGGACTGCTCAGTGCTTAGAGGCGTACAATTCTGCTCCCAGCCACTTCTCGACCCCGTAACATTCATAAGTGTAATAATCTCCATGAATGTCACATCAACCATAATTGTAATACAACGCACCTTAAATGTAATATCGCCAATAAATGTAATAGAGATCAGCCAAACAAGTAATAAATTTAAGCAACGCACCCAAAAATAACGCGTAAATGTAATACTTGTCCGACTCAACCATAAATGTAATAAATCTATTTTGTCATCGCATTTGAAGAATCAGCTCATAAATATTTGTCTATGTAATAAAGGAAACAATTGACGGTCATTCAACCTCAACGGCAAAAATATGCAGCGAACATAGAAATTAGCTTTCTATTGACATTGCCTGATAACATCAATAACGTTGTACCCTACCCAGGTCAGACCTGTTACATATTATTACCTACTTGCTAATAAAAGAGATATATTTTATTAATTAGATGTTATAAAATAATACTTTGCACGTTTCGTATTTCCTAATATTTACGAGTACTCAAAAAAAACCAATAAAAACACGGCAGCGCCCTTGAATTAAGTCAGGTACACTTCCGGTTACTCGCATAGTGTATTTCGAATCTGCGCATGCGTATTGAGTAAACCGCGGGCGCGATTTTACATTTATGGAGGTTACAGACCCCGAATTATTTCATGTACAATGCAACGTGTTTATCTTTGTAGGGAATATCTGATCAGCGATCAGACTATACATTTGCGCCCTCTGTCCCAAAAGGTTAGCTGACAAGACTTGTGGAATGACGCGCTAACAATCTGAAAAAGGTGTACGGGTATGTACCGCCCAGAGGGGTTACTTTTTCACAAAAAATCTTTAAACGTTGGACGATTTTTCATCAGATAAACCTAAACATGGTGGATAACATAGCAAATGTCCTATGCTTTTGGAGGACATTCATATCTAACAGAATAAAGATGAAAATTCCCAAAATTGTCAAAGAAATCTCTAACAATGGGTCGTGTTTTTGGAATATTGGGTAGATATTTTCAACTCGGGCGGAACACCCCCGTATGAAATATCAAGAGTACCCCCTGCCCGGAATACGACAAACTTACAAACGTCTAAAAAGAAACAGGACGCAATACTATCGCTTTGCTCTGCTGGTCTGCGATGACAAATATCTTTCAAAGGTTAAGCTTGGATGTCTCTTTGTACAACCATTGGTAAAGCATGAATGTCATCAGAATTTCAAAGAGTCGAATGGCAACAACTTATGGACGCCAAGATCAAATCACGACATCGCCAAAATTCGGATCCCTGGCAAAGTAGCCCACCCTTACAGTGCTATCTCTATTTGACTACGATGCTTTCGCTAGCTATAGCCCGCTCTTTCGCCAGAGATAAAGTTACTGAAGAAATCTTACCTAGTGTGACGGGTTGTAAGTGGAGTGTGAAAACTTCAGCGGCGCAATGCCAATCCGAGGTCGATTTCGACAAAAGAGATGGCTAGCTGCACACCCAATGGTCATGTGACCTCTCATATTGTTGACCGTCGGGTTTTATCATTTTGTTGGCCTAAAACGGTGCTGTGTACATCTGGACTGTGTTACGAAGATCCTTATCTCACACAAAGTTTAATGCACCAGGTGGTTATCGGCACCAGTAAAATGATTAGTCACTGGAAAAATTAATAATGAAAACAACAAGATCTCAACTATAAGTCGATTTGCATACAAACCGGACACATATTAAAAGATATCAATATGGACGACAAATGCTCAAGACGCTAATTACAATTTACGAAAACGTTTACGAAATCTGGTCGAAAACAAGATATATTTGAGTTATGATAATAATGAAGGTAGTCAATATGTAATGAGGAACATGTGAATTTCACGTGATGGGTTTTTAAAGTGTCACAGTGACTTTTAGATATTAACTGTGATATGTAAATGGAAGATCAAGGGCTGTAGTGATGCTTATGATTGGATGTATTATTCTAGCTTTACCATCGTATGATGAAAGCCACGCCTCAAGGATAACGTTTAAAACCCCATTCTTAAACAATACGGAGGGAACGATACAACGGAACAGGGCAGGAGCACAGAACGACCAACGAGTAACCTGAGACATTTAGACTATAGGCGAAGTGTATCATGGACAATGACACCTGTCAAGCTTGCCTACCGAAACATAAATTAAGTCTGTGTAGTACCAACTAGTCTCTTGCAGTCAATACTCTGAATACTTTGAAGATTCTGTGAACCTCTCAGCTGGCCAACGAACGCAAAGTTCCCGAATAGTATAACTACTTAATATCAGAAGGGGCACGTTGCTCCACTTCGGGTGTAATATATGGGGTCTGGGTTTTTTAAAATTCGATGACATGTGTGAAAAGTCAAGAGGATCTACTTTATCATTACTCATCATATCTACAAAAGAAGCAAATTACGTGAAAAATAAGGAGGGTTGTACAGTGACCAGCATTGCATTCATCTGTTTTTGTCAAAAATACAAACGCAGGGTGACCTAGTAAGTTCCCACAAAGTTCTGGCCGTCACTGCAATGCAGAAACTAAAAGTAGTCGGCATTGAATAGGAAATTGTTTGACTAGACGCCAAAGGAACGCCTTTGCAGACTTGAGACGGCGGGCTAAAACTCTTACTAAAAGAATGGCAGGTTGATCGTTTCAGAGAGCAGAACAAATGAAGATGAAAGACAAGCGTCGAGCACTGGCAGGGTCAGCCCAAGCAACACACTAGTTCGTCCGCGAACTCGGCTGTAGAGTCGGCTTGAACTTGAAGATGACTCGGCCTAGGGAACATACCGCTGCTAAAATCAAGTGAAATTTATAACAGTGTTCTTTTGAGGGGGAGTTTGCTAGAAGAGAGTTCTCTAAGGAATTATTATGCTAAGAAAAAGGCCTGATTCCATCAAA
Organism: Ptychodera flava; assembly: GCF_041260155.1. NCBI lineage: Eukaryota > Metazoa > Hemichordata > Enteropneusta > Ptychoderidae > Ptychodera > Ptychodera flava. The sequence continues at coordinate 7,227,883 of NC_091949.1, forward strand.
CCTTACCAGCCCCTGTCACTGAGGACAAGCCTTCATGATGGTCGTGACTTCTTAGTTGCAGTTGTGATAATTTCGGGATTTCGGTGCGCTTGTTCAAATCAGCAGCTAAAAATTGCCATCGTTACAACCACGCCATACTTTGACCGCATGATTTCTGTCATGGCATCATACACGAGAGCAAAAAGTAGCTGGAAAACGAGCAGAAACGGACAGCCATACAAAGCACAAGCCCAAACACTCCAAATACCTGAATCTCCTACAGCCGAAATTCTAAAACAATTCATTAGTAGGGAGATGCAAGTCATTAGACAGCAGTTAGACAAAGAGAGAACAATCAGCGGGTACGCCATCGCCAAATTCTGGGACACGTCCTGAGGACACCCCGCACACAGTCATGGGATTTTCAGCCCAATCTGTCTCCGAAATGAGGCCGATGATGGCGGCTTATCAGCAACTACAACAAGAGCTAAAGAAACAAGAAGCAGCAGAAGCAATACATACCCGAGTATTTTCAGTTCGGACCAGCAACTTAAACCGGGCAAGTCCCAGCGTTTCCTAAGACGAAAAGACAAAGCCACTACACAAGTTTCACGGCTTCACGACTCCAGGAAAGAGATCAGGCATGCACGACAACATGACATTGAATGAGTTTGTCGAAGGCTCTACAGCCATTTTGCTCTCAGATGACATCGATAACTAGGAAAAACGACACCGCCTACAACACCTAAATTAATTTGTGCGATATGCGGCCGTGTACCCGTGGGATGCTTTTTGAAATTTCATAGGGCGTTCTTGCAGGATATCGAATATGGCCATCGTTCATGGAATAATCAGGGGACTGATCTCAAAGGACAGTACATTACCCACGAAACACGCGCGCACGGTCTACAGATGATATACAATTAAGACTTAGTTTTGCTGGTCCTGGCAGGACGGAAAATGTATCAGTTCTGTAGCGCCTGCTATAAGTACCGAAATCGGTCGTAGATCACCCTAAGGTCAAGTGCCCATACGACGATGCAAATATATGGGAACTGAGAAATATTTTGCTACACAGGAGAAGAAAAAAGGTTATATATCATATGGGTGACAATCTTTCCTCACTTGATTCTTGTAAACCCACTTCATTGATTATGCTGCCGAGCTCATTGCACGTACTGTCAGCCTTATGTGGTACTTCTGCACCTCCGAAGTCATCAAGGTAATCGACACACCAGCCCCAGATTGCTTGAACATATTTGTAATAGCATTACTAGTTCTCTGACATGCAATAGATGCCGTGCGTAGCCCAAATGGCATTTTTTGGTATCAAAGTACAACATATCCTCCTATTTGTAGCCTGGCAAACTATATTCCCCGGGGTCCACTTGGATCTGCCTGTCAGCACACGCAAATCTCGCTTGAACAGTAGGCAACCAGAATCTTTTTTCGTTAATGATTTCTGATAATGCATCAACCCCTTGGTAGGTTACAATAAAGGGGTCGTCTATGTAGCTATCTATGTAGCTATCTGTAGGAATGCCATCATTGGCAGATTGCCCTAATTGGTAACTAAGATCAACGAGTATGCATCTGTTATGCCAGTCCTTTTTGGTACAGTTTGCAATGCTGAAATCATGATGTTATCTATGAAGGGGTTTTCACTGAATGGCATGGAGTTCAGTGTGTATGTATAGGTTACCATGATCACTATATTGATAGACAGAACTATGATTTTTTGCGACCGGCAACGGTGGGTCAGTTGATGTATAATTGATGGGCCACCCATATGCTAGTAAGTCACATATCTCCTTGTCATGGTATGCTTCTTACCAACTGCACTAAATTGGAATGTAGAGGTTTGAATGAACTGGGATGCAAAGCCCTGTGTGTAGTTTGGTTTACCTGACCGCGAAACCATATTACATAAAGTGACATATTTGTCCGCTGTGTTGGGAGTGTTATATTTAAATACCTCAGTATTTCAGATTCCCAACATGGCTTTATGAAAAGTAGATCCACCCAAACCAACTTAGTAAGTTATGCTGATTTTATTACAGATGCTAACGATAAGAAATTACAGGCAGATAGCATATAGATAGATTTCAGTAAAGCTTTCGATACTGTGTCACATACTTTACTGTTACATAAACTGAGCGCATATGGTTTCTCCGGCAATGTTATGTCCTGGCTTACATCGTACCTCCAAAATAGAACACAGCGTGTAGTTATTAATGATCACATGTCATCACCATGTGATGTCATGTCAGGTGTACCTCAAGGTTCACTAACTGGGCCACTTTTGTTCATTCTGTACGTCAGTGACTTGCCAGACATTGTTCATTGTCATAGTTCATCATTGTGTTCAATGTATGCTGACGATGCCAAAATCTATCGCATAGTTAGAACACAGCGTGATTGCTTTTCCCTTCAAGGGAATGGGTATTGTTATTGGCAATACGTGGAAGTTAAAGCTTACATATAATGTCGGGAAATGCAATATTATTACATTTACAAACAAAAAGACACTGATCACCTACAATTACAGTATTGCTAATGGGCCGCTATCGTGGGCTTTATACCCGTTGGTTTACCTGAATAAATAAATAAATAAATAAAAAAATAAATAAATAAATAAATAAATAAATAAATAAATAAATAAATAAATAAATAAATACCATTGCTATAATATTTTATATCCATATTAAATGAGGGGGCCTCTGGGTTTAATGTGTCGGTGCTGCCACTGAATAAATCTTTATACTCAGGCTGTGAGTCAAAATTGGATGCCTTTTTGGCAATGTACTGTTTTGAAATACTACACGGTATCCCAGTGTTCAGTAAATCATTAGCCATGTTCGAATGACTTAGGTTGGTATCATAATTTGTGATATTGTCTGTGGACTTGCATGTTGAGTCGGGTTGATTTATGGCAGCCCCTGAACCATAACTACTAGTTGCGTTTAAGTTACTAGTGGTTACATTTGGAATTTTGTAAGAAGGAAACACTTCAGGCTTTGTAAGATCACTTAACTTGCACTTAGTTCCGTCATTGACCATCAGTACTCTTTGAGCACTTTGTTCCGTGTATGAACTGAATTCACTTTTGGTGGCACAGCGGAAATCATCAATCCTGTGTACCGATTCATCTGAAAAATAATCATCATCAGGAATTTTGGGAACTTCGGTATCGTGAAGCGGCCTTTCGGTTGTGAACGAATCAATTTCATTATCTGTGATGGCATGAACAATATCGATTGTCTGTGTGCTTATTTAGGAAGAGTTATGAGTACGTGCACTTCGCATTGTGCCCGTATGATCTCAGAGTTGTTTGAGTAACAGTCCTTTGAATGAAACAGTATCAACTGTTTCGATGCGGCCGGAATTGTTTTCTAGGTACCTTATTTTTCCTCTCCTGTGTAGCCGAATTGTTGTGTTTCCCTATATGTTGCATCGTTATATAGACACTTAACCTTAGGGTGATCTACGACCGATTACGGTACTAATAGCAGGAGCTACAGAACTGATGGTATTTGCAGTTCTTCTCATTACACTTTCCGTCCTGCTAGGACCAGCAAAATTATATCATCTGTAGACCGTGCGCGCGTATTGCGATTCTGTTTCACTTCCTACGTACGAGGGTAAGGGTACAGTTCTTTGAGATCAGTCCCCTGGTTATTCCATGAACGACGGCCATATTCAGTATCCTGCAAGAACGCCCCATGACATTTCAAAACGGCATCCCACGGGTACACGGCCGCATATCGCATAAGTTCATTTAAGTGTTGTAGGCTGTGTCGTTTTTCCTCAGTTTCGATGTCATCTGAGGGCAATATGGCCGTACAGCCTTCGACAAACTCTTTTCAATGTCATGTTGTCGTACCTGATCCCTTTCCTGGAGCCTAGACTGAGCGACCAAGTGAGGCCATGAAACTTGTGTAGTGACCTTGTCTTTTCGTCTTAGGAAACGCTGGGACTTGCCCGGTTTAAGTTGCAGGTCCGAACTGAAAAAAAACTCGGGTATGTATTGCTTCTGCAGTTTCTTTGGCTCTTGTTGTTGTTTATGATCAGCGGTTTGTCATCATCTGCCTCATTTCAGGTGACAGGTCTGGCGGGAAATCCATGACAGTGTCCGGTGCCTTAGGACGGGCCCCAGAATTTGGCGACGGCGTGCAGGATGTTACATTCTCACATTCCTGGCCGCTGGGAGTGCGGGATCGACAGTGTGGGAAAAATCGATCCCACACTCTCAGAAACCGTCCCACACTCTGCAGTAAATATTACACGAGCTCTGATTGGATGATACAGTCTGTTTTGTTCCACGCGCAAAAATGTTATCCAATGGCACGACGAGTAACACACGGACCAGAACTACAAAGTAAGCAGGTCAAAGTACAGTGGCAGACGACAGACTTGTCACGATTTTGGATAATGTTGTACGTGTCCAATGTGAATTTAACGCATTTTGTGGTCATGTGAGAAAAAGAATCTCACACACCAAGGACCTGGGATCAGATTTCTCACACTCGTTGGGGATATTTTGTCTCACACTCGCCTGCGGCTCGTGTGAGACAAAATATCCCCAACTCGTGTGAGAAATCTGATCCCAGGTCCTTGGGGGTGTGAGATTCTATTATTCTCACGTCCCCAGTGCGCTGGGAGTGTGAGAACACAGTGTGAGAACAATTTGTTCTCACACTCTGTATTGTTGCGCGACCGAACACCTCGTACGTGAAACGTATCTTGATTGGTCAATTCTGCTCAGCTCCTAGTTCTCTGTACGAATTATTTGACGAATAGAACATCGCGTAATGTACAACTGGCACTATAGGGGACAGACGACTGAACCGCAGAGTGAACAGGTTGTTCTAGATTTGAGTACGGTCAGCGCGGCGTCGGCAACAAATACACGGAGGATGACCGCTTTTATGTTGTAACGGGAGAATTCAGGCCATTACAAACCTATCGGCTATTTACGCTCGTCGACATATTTCTGGAGAAGAACTGACTTGACAGCGATACAGTTAGCGAAAGACTTCGATGAGCGAGCCATTTGCACACGAGGCTGTAGCAGACGACAGCTTTCACGAAATTCACGCAATGTCATCAACAGATGGCCACCAGAGCTGTTTCGCAACATTTTCCTCAGATGGCCTGGAGAATTTTGTGGCTGACCAACAAAACAAAATTGCCATATCGGTAATATACATGTTAACGTGTTTGATATGCTCATCAATGAACGGAACTTCATTTTTCTTTGCGGAATGATACAAATGAAACAAGTGCAATCGTGTGCTGGTTTTTGATAGTATAAACCTACCACAATAAAATGCAATTTTCTAAAGATATTGGAGGGACGTGAGAAAAATAATCCCACACCCCAATGGGTTGGGATGGAATGTCTCACACTCGTTGGGGAATTCTGTCTCACACGAGCCGAAGGCGAGTGTGAGACAGAATTCCCCAACTCGTGTGAGACATTCCATCCCAACCCGTTGGGGTGTGGGATTCTATTAGACTTGGTGTGACGGTATAAAGGATCTATTGTTCTCTCCAGGTCTTACAGCTCTCTGATGGCTTGCATCTCCCTCCGCAGTGATCTAAATTGTTCTAGAATTTCAGCTATAGGCGATTCTTCTGCTTGAAGTGTTTGGGCTAGTGCTTTATGTGGCTGTCCTTTCCCGCTCGTTTTCCCTGTTTTCCCGCTACTTTTGGCGCCGGTCTTCGCTCTCGGTTTTGATGCCATGATAGAAAACATTTAGTCAATGGGATGGCGTGGTTAACGATGGCAATGTGTAGCTGCATGCTACTCGGAACAAACGCACTGAAAATCCCCGAAACTATCACAACTTTAACTTGGAAGGGACGAGCGTCATGAAGGCCTTTCCTCAGTGAAAGGACTAGTAAGGTTCGAATGGAACCAGGTCCCTTAGCTTAGCATATAATTATTATAATGAGATCTTTTGACTTTTGTAACTCGGCCTAGGGAACAGGCCGCGGCCAAAATCAGGTAAAATCATAACATGGAATGTACAAGGACTGAAAAATACACTACAGTCGTTTAAATTTGCTGACTATGTCATGGGATTCGATTTTGTATAATTAATGGATACACGGTCTGAAAATGATTTTCCAGGATTCCAGGTTTTTAATGCCATTCGGAAAAGAATTAAAACATTTTAGGAGGTATCCTTGAGGTGTTTGAAAATCGTCCGAAATAATCTTACAAAGCATGTAAAGCATATCAAGTCAAAACTTCGTGATTGTATTTTTCTTTTATTCAAGGAAGATGTTTTTAATTTGGATAGAGACATGTACTTTTCTTTAGTACATGTATTTCTTCACACTACTCTGCTATTTACAAAAGTTTTATGTGGACCGTGATAATCGACTGTTTGATGGGGCTGGCAATAAATTTACATAATGAAAAGCAATCTAGGGAATCGTTAGGGTTAGGGATTTTTAAGGTAGTACGTGCTACGAAATTGAAAGACTTAAACTTTTGCTAAAATTGCGAATGGAAACTTCAAATCATTCCCTTTTTATATCAGGATTAACAAATCAAGGATCACCGTGCAGAATTTCTTAGTAGAGAAACAAAGTACCCAACTTCCCTACCAGAAATCTTCATTTGTGCTTTAAAACTTTAAAGAGGCATAGCTTGCTAGTATGGTTTGTGAGACGTTACATATCGATTAATGAAACATATTATAACCTAATCAAAAGGGTTGTATTTTCCCAGAACATTGATAATTTAAAGTAATTGATGTATGCTTAAACTCGACAATGTAGACAGCAGAGACAGCTCACTTTCTTGTATAACAAATTCTGAACTTCCTGTACTCTCGCTGAAGAGGCCGGTAGTATGAAAATAATGTGAGATCGCTTTTGAATCGCGCTGATAGGCTCTCGACTACTTTCTCAGTACAATTTGCCGCAAATAGTAAATCTCGCGGAGACCATGTCCATATACTTCTCATCCAACTCTGTATCACAAAAGTTCCACGATGTAATACACACCCTGTCACAAACACTCCCACTGCCCTCCACTTGCCCCGTCTGCATTATGTTCCCCAACAAATGTGATAAGCTATTTACACATAATATTGCATCGAGGTTAAAGTTTCAAAGGATAAAAACAAAGGGGCAAAGAGAAAACAAATGACCGATGAGATATGCGATTGGGTCAACTCCCCCTTTATTAAATCAACAAATTCTCAATTTGACGTAAATCATTAATAGTATTGAACATAACAGACAAATGATGTGTAACTGATGACATGTCCTCACTTATATGACGTACATGTATAATGAGTGCTTGGAGTTCCAACAGTACACATACATGTATTTCTAAACACATTCTTTCCATTCGATGGCCCAGTGCAAGAGGGGCGTATCACCTGTGTTAAAGCATAGGAGATATGCCTCTCTAGCACTGGGCCATCGCATTGTTACATTGTATTACAGCATGACCCGTTTGCTGCCACAAACGGCAAAGCTATCTCAAAAATTGTCTAAATTGTTATCTCCATGGCAGTAGACTGCAAAGATAAAGGACAGCCAACAAGTCTACGTGTGAAAAGGTGTCCGAAAACGGTTCCTCGGCTGCTGCCTAGGGCGGTACACTGTACTTGTCTCCTGTCAGCTTGACGGAATAAATTATCCTCATTATCAGTGGGCATTTCTAATTCCGAGTCAAAACCAGCAAATGCATGGGCATGTATGATACTGTTGTCTGAGAGCAAGTGTAAGAACTATAACGACAGGAAGTCAGAAAATAGGATGTTCAGTGTGTGTCAACCACTGAGAAGAGTTTTCGTGCATATTTTGGGAAATGTACTCATTAACCTGACTCCGATAAATAGGAACTTTTTAATTGGGAGGCCTTTCTTTTTTACTTAACACGATTGGAACTAATTTGGGAGAATAGGATCTTTTAATTGTCCAAATGAATCAAAAGCGTTAGGTGCCCTAGAGCTGAACGTTGCAATATTACGAATTTCCCATAAAAACAAGGGAATTGCAAAAAAAGAAAAGGGGACTGAGCTTAAATTTGCTGATTAACGCAACATTACTACAATATCTGGTCTACTGCTTGGTGGGTAGGGTTGGGCTCATGTGAAAACTCAAGTTCGCGTATGAAAAATATTCACCATCTTGTCTTAAATGTCGAAAATTCTATTTTCCCAATAGATTTAAAAAGGGGATGGCGGCTATTTGGGATTTCAATATATAATATAATTAAAAATATTTGTTTCTCTATTACCAAACTTTGCACGGTGACCACCGATGTTTATTCTTGATTTGGTGAGAGAATGGTTGAACATTTCATTAATTTAAGAATTTTGAGAAAAAATTGAACTCTTTCGCTTTAAAGGTGAATATTATATTAAGGTCACGCACGCTTCGAAACAGAGTACACACGTTTTGCAAAAACGTTCCTCAAGCAACCAGATTCGTTTTCGTTGTCAATCTTAAACATCGGGTTGCTCACCGTTCAAAGTTTGGTAGTATAAGGAAGCAAAATTGCCTAAAATTTAACAACACTTCTAATTAAAAAAGTGATGGTCAGTAATATGTTTACTCATATGGGGAAAAATTAAATTTATGATTTTCACATTTAAAAAATGTGTACTAGCGGGAAAGACATTATTTATTCAGGACAAAGGTGCCCAACACATTGTACGGAGTTAAGGAGCGAGATGATGAACGATTTACGTATTGAATTTGAGGAGCTGATTGTAAGGTTAAAGAAAATTCAAAGTTTTGAATGAGTTGGTAGATGAAACGCTCGATGAACAAGTTCTTAATGAGTCAATGTCAATGTGAAAACACAGTTAGAGTACATGTATAAAGAAAGTGCTCGTCGAGCACAGATCCGTGCACAGGCAAAGTGGGTTAAAGATAGTGAGAGGACTACCAAGTTTTTTTTCTGAATTTAGAGTGAAACAGGAGGTGTAGTATGATGCCATTAGTAAATTCATTCACAAAGACAAGGAAATTACCAGTGACAGTAAAATTTTTGAAAATATTGCTGATTATTATCGAGATTAGTTCACCTTTTGAAAGCCGCCTTCTGATAGCATTACACCTATTTAGACATGTCGGCAATGTGTTATCAGATGAGGATAAGCATTTCTGAATTGGATAATCCAATTTCGATAAAAGAGTGTCAAAGACCAGTAGTCCAAATGAAAAGGATAGAGCGCCTGGTCTACCGACCGAATTACTTTCTTAGATTCTAGTGGCTATATCTCGTTTACCAGTCAATCACCGAATGTCTTAACAAAGGAATGCTTTGTCAAAGCCAATGCACTTCTGTTCTCAGACTTTTGATAAAAAAGAACAAATCTTGACAACTAGCGTCGGTCCAATCAACCTGTTTAATACGGACCATTATCCTCGCTAACAGAATGAAGAAAGTTCTTCATAAAGCCAAATATTCATTCTAATTAAACGGCGTATATTCCTGTATTCCTGGAAGATAGATTGGACAAAATATACGCCCGGTGTACAGACTCCATTCATATACTGATATTGAAGATATACCGATTGCCATTTTGTTTCTGGACTTTAGAAAAGCTCTTGACACGGTAGTACATGCTTTTTTGTTTAAAGAACTTGAGAAATTTAATTTTGGTTATAATTTTAGTGGTCATTACGATTTATAATTGTAATCTCTCTGAAGTGGTTAACAATAGGTATGTTTCAAGATCTTTTAGTTATTCCAGAGGAATCAGACAAAGTTGTCTCTTCAGCGTCATTGTTCCTACTGGTGGTCGAGATTCCTGCCACTAGCTTAATATCAATGGTATAAAGGATCAACACAGATTAAAATTTCCCAAGCAGCCGATGACACTACCCTGTTCTTGACAAACGAAAATAGTATCCATGAAGCCCTTCGTTTAGTGAAGAACTTAGGCGACACATTCAAATCCCCACAAAGGTTTAAAGACGGATGGTTTAAGGGTAGGTAAATGAATGACCAGAAATGATATTATCGCTGGAGTAAACTGGTGTGATAAATCCATTAAGTCTTCAGGAATATATGTCGAAACCATCAAGTTTGAAAAAAGTTGATCAGATGAGATTCACTCTAGAAAGTGTCTAACATTCTAAAAGTATGGAGAAATCGAAATCTTACTTTATATGAACACGATTAGAACTAATTTGGGATAATTGGACTTTCATACTTTTCAAATTTCTCAAAATGTTAGGTGCCCTATGGCTGAATGTTGTGATATTACAAATTACTCATAAAAAACAAGTGTGTAACTTAAAAAGAAAAGCAGATGAGCTTACATTTGCAGATCCAATAGACAATACTTCGCCATCCAATTATCCCAAATTAGTTCCAATCATGTTTATGGGAATCTTGAAAACTTCTGCAGTTTCAAAATTTAATTATCCACTTTCTATGTTCGATTTTGCACCTAGTCAACTTACGCAAATAGATGCTTTGTTGTTTATTTTTTATGGGGCTCAAACGCGCATAGAATTTGCATGACACGTACAATTGTTGGAGAATATGACAAAGGTGGAATAAGCATTGTTGATTATTTTTTAAGCAAAATAAGGCACTTAAAGCGTCATGGTCAATACTTTTGCATAAGTACATACATGCAGATAGTGGAGAATAGCTTAGTCAGACGCTTATTCTAAACCTTTGCTTAGAAAGAAAACCTTTGTTTAGAAAGAAACTATATTGACTACATTCGTTTTTACTGAACTATACAAGACCTCAATATTGTCCTGAAACCACTGCTCTTCTTTCTTTTTACAGAGAAATGATTTTAGTTAGGTACGAATGTCTTGAAAAGCAGGTGAAAGCGCCAAATACGGCAGAATCTTTACCTACGGATGTGCTGTGGTCAAATCAATTCATTCTGGATCAAATCAGGTATTACTGTCTTCACGAAAGACTCAGTCACTGGAAATTAAATAGATTTCGATAAGATAACAAATACACTTATTAGCAAGAGTAATATTATAGTGAAATTTTAATGTTAAAAAGCTTTACATGAAAGACCCTAGTTTAGCCCTTTATTTGAGTAGGACGCTGAAATAGACTTGACTAAAACATACAATATTAATGTTGCACACACGTATTGGAATTTAATTGAAAAGAAAACATAAGAGATCATGGGTAAAAGGCATGTGGAGTCGAAAATATGAATTGACCAATTGAAGTGATATTTTATTTTGGTTAAAAAATGTATGAAATGTGCCTGGATAAAAGGAGTTTGTAAGTTTGTGTCTAAGTTTATTCATCACATCTAACCAAATGGAAACAGCTTATACAAATGGAAATAATGACCATCTCCTCTGTGTTACAAGTGTAATGTTGTGGAATATCAAAGGCATATTTTTTCATCATATAAAGGTACAGTACTTTGGGGACAAAATAAGGTCAGTGATTAGAAAATGATTTGATTTCTTTATATGGTACATGTATCAGAAGGCCCAATAGTAGCAACAGATAATAAAGCTTTAAGTTACATAATATCAATTGCCATGTATGCAATTTTCAAAGCATGATGTGTAAATAAGTCAGATGTGTACAACTTGTTTCAAACAGACCCCTAGCTTTGTATACTGTGTGAGACTTATGGAAATAAGAATAAGAGTATAGCGGTAACAAAGGGCGTGGCGGATTTTATGAAGTAACCTGACAGATAGACTGAAAGATCCGTCGCTCAAGCTAAGGACGCTCTCTAGGGGAGCGTACAGAGCGCCATCGAGCGACGGATCTTTCAGTCTACCACTGAGACAGACAACATCTATACTGAACTTCGAGAATTGATAATTGAATGATACACAACAGCGATAATATGCGGTATGCGGTGGTCGTCACACCCAACGAGCGTACTGTACCCTCGAAAGACTCACCACTTTTATTTTACACAATTCCCCCCCTTACAACGCATTGTCTAAAGGCAACGGACTTACAAGATCTATAAAACTGCATTACAAGATTTAGAGAATATACACATAAAAAATACTCGTGTGGACATCGTGGAGTTTCGACCAAGACTGAAGACAAAAGACCTTTACACCAATATATACGCATTCAACACCTGGTGACACAAGTGTCAATCAAAGGAATTCTCTTATGTAACGAATAGATAGTAATTATATGCTAATCTTCGAAACGCATATAATTGTTCATTCACAGGGTGATTAAACCGTGTATTTCAGGGGACAGCAACTCTAACTTTTTATAAAACTTTCATTATTTTTGCTCAGAAAATAAGGCAGCTATGTACTGTTTACAATATGCAATGTTATTGCTGTCGTCAATAACATCGGATATATATTGCACTCGTACAGGCAGTAGGCCTATTGACAAGATGGGAACTGTGCATTTCGGCATGATTTTAGAGTAGGATGGAACAAGTACGTGCATTGTATAAGTGGTAGAACAGAATAGAATTGATAAAGTTCGAAAGCCCAAATATACGTCCCTGAGGCGCGTTCTGTCTTAATATGTATTTTATTTAAGCAATAAAGCACACCCAGCCACGGTATACCAATCGATTTTGACCAGCTATTATATCATAACAATATATTGAAATTCTGGCGTGGAACGTCAAAAACGGATTGTTGCTCAAGCTGAGAGCTCGCGCATATGCCAGCCGTGGTATATCGCCAATATACCACGGTTCTTTTTGCGTCTCAACTAATCAGATCTTTGTATTTGGGCCATCAATATACTAGTATGATAAAATTCACGATATCCAGTGGATGATGTTCATTAACTTGCCTTCTATATACGTTTAAGAAATGCCAACGTGGTACACGAATCGTCGACTAAAAACTATTTGTAACTGTCGATAAGTTTTCCTTTATTCAGTGAGTAAAATGCACTCATGCCGAAGTACGTAATTCTTATCTTGTCAGTACTGCCTGTATGAGTACATTATCCGACTCGGTGGTTATTGACGACAAGTGAATTTCAATCCGGATTACAACTCATATTATAACACCCCTCATCCGCAGTCTGTATACTAATTCGCCAATTGATAGTCACGTGGGGTGCGTTCTTTTATTGCTGATCCACGTAAACGACGTCATCAGGCATTATTTGTTGGAACTGTTGCCTGCCAGGCATCAGTTCCAAAAAATGATGCCCGCTGACGTCAAAAACGACATTGACGCATGCGCGGACCGCAATGTAAACAAAGATGTCGTCTGCGGCTGATCGAAACGATAGTCGAGAAATTTCTAGGTTTATCCTACTTTTTGAAGAAGAATTGAATGCTCTGGTTTCCAACAAGGACTCGAAATGGACGAAAACTATGATCAAAGATGCAATGAACGTTCTGCAGAAGTATTGGGATACTGTTGGTTATAAACACATAATGACTGGCCATGAGGACAACAGCATACGTCTTTAACCCCTCGGGCCTGTGAGTCACCCCCGAAAACAGACTGTAACTCGGCCGAAGGCCGAGGGAAACAGTCTGTTTTCGGGGGTGACTCACAGGCCCGAGGGGTACATAATAATATAATAATAATATTGGGTTCTTATATAGCGCACATATCCACAAGTACATGTGCTCAAGGCGCTTTACAATTATTATTACCCCTGGTCACTGGACCTAATATGATACCACTCGACTCCCTGCGGAGCAAACTACAGCTCACATGTGCAGCCAATAAGCGCAGCAGAGCTAAACACACACATTACAACCATTGTCCTACCAGGTACCCATTACTCCTGGGTCACGGTGGGGAGGAGCAATGAGGAATAACGTGCCTTGCTCAAGAACACAACACCATGGCCATGCCGGGGCTCGAACTCACCATCGTATGATCGTGAGTCCACTGCTCTAGCCACTGGCCCATGATGCCTCCGTATACGTATGCTGCTGCCCATACGGCCAGTCAATATGTGTATATATGTGTATATTGTCATCAATAACATTGCATATTTTAAACAGTACTAGGAGGAGAGTCAGACTGCCTCATTTTCTGAGCAAAAACAATGAAAGTTTTATCCAAAGTTAGAGATGTTGTCCCCAGTAATACACGATTTAATCTTTCCACTGACGTTGTCTGTCTGGTAGACTGAAAGACCGGTCGCTCGGGGGCGCATTCCACGGACCACGCTCATGCCACGCCACATGCTCATTCGGTGTCGCGATTCGGCAAAATGTGTCGTGTGACGGGAAAATAGATACGTCTATTCCCCAAAGGAAAGACAAAAGTGACGTCAGAGGACATTTTTTGAAAAGCTATTTCCCTAGGTAAATAGTTTTGACCAAATTTGGGAAAGTATCCGGTCACGTGACCGTAGTGTCGTCTGCAGCTTTGCAACAATGGCCGGTGACTAGAAGGTGATGTGCGTCCGGGATAGGTGACGACACATTCTCTAAAAAAGATTTTCCAAAATGTTCTCTCACCCCCAGTACTTTCAAATTCTGCCCAGTCAGATATCCTAGTGAAAACCCTGTCATAATACCCATCCAAATTAAACAATATACTATATGGTTAGATACTGGTTATAGCGGGAGCTTTTATATCTTTATTTTATTGTCACTTTGTGCTGTATTTTTGTAAATTTTACAAGTACGTGTATATTGGTATTGAACTTTTTATAAGTGGGGGTCAGTCAAAATTTCTGAGTTAGAGAGAGGGGTTACTCAAATTCGTCATGGTTGGCAGGGGGGTTGCTCAAAATTGTTGAGTTTCCGATGAAATTCCTCCGACCCCCTTCCCGGCGGTAAATGATGACGGCTCCCCTGTCTCGTATTTAATTGCTCCCTCCTCTGGGTCTTAAATTGATTTTGATAGCAGCCTACTACAACATAGTAACTCTTTAATATGCGAGGTGGTGACTGACTTGACTCCGGACAAGGCTTTGGAACAGGAAGCCCCGGGCGTAACCCTTTATGAGCTATTGTAAGCCTATTTATGTTTCTAAATTTAGCATCAATGCATTCTTGTCGTATAGTCTCTGCAAAACCAGTTATGTAACGAATTGAAGAGTAAAAATTTACAAGGTCATCGAATATCGAACATGTATCGCCGACGAAGCTAACGCTATTTCAGAATTTCGTATTTTGATCAATTTCAAGCGATGTGGAGAGATTTGAAGTAGCGAGTGTGACTTGAGTCTATCTAAGTGTCGACCATCTTGTCATTGTGGTCCATCTCTATCGGATTTGGACAACCCTGTATGACTAGACACCCCCTGTACACTAAAACCGTACAGTTTTTCTGTCTGTGCTCGAAAGTGAAGTTCATTTTTGATAGTACAGACACTAGATTGATGTAGCGATAAACGTGGGCCGTGTTTTTATCAACCACAACAAATCATTTTACTGCGTTGCAGACAGTGAAAGTGTGTTATATAACAGTAAAAGTATATTAAAAGCATTCCTACATTAATCAGGCCATTATAATCACCATTATTTTGTTTTCAATGGATGTCGTTCTCCATTTCAGCGTCGTTTGTGTGAATCCTTTTCACTTGTCTTACATGTAAGGGCCGTTTACCATAAAAATAACCTGACACGTGCATGTAACGTCAATACTTCATCTGTTCAATTCGCATCAAAGCCAATGAAATGTGATGTCCGTTTGGTCCAAAATAATAAGAAAATAACAGAAAAATTCACAAAAACTGTTAAAATGTTACACTAAAATTTTGGTGGGAAAAGTTACAGCACTCAAAGGGTTAAGAGTGATTTTGTTATAGGACCAAAGAATATGCAGGAATGGAAAATCTGTGAACTTCTTGTGCTATTTCTCCAGCTACCAGCTTATAATTAAAAGCCTGAATACGATATGGTTTAGTTGTCAAAATGGTTATTAAACTGAAGTCAATTAAAATATGTTTCTGTGACAATAAAGGATGAATTCACAACAGTTCAGTTTTGTCGGAAAAAATTGTGAAATTGTTGTATGCAATGGTGCATTCTAGTGCAATCTGAGAAGTTTTTTCAATTTGTCTTTTACTAGAACTGTTAGAACACCCAGAGGGAGAGAGCACGAGGGATGTACCCGGCCCCTCTCGCGGAGTCGAAAATTTTGAGAAACTTGTGTTTGCAATGGCGCAATCTGAGACGTGTTTTAATTTATTTCGGACAAAAAAATTGAGTAACCCCCTTCTTCCTCTCTACATTTGAGTGACCCCCTTGAAGTTTTCAATATTTTGAGTGACCCCCCTCACATTCCTCCGACCCAAGGTCGTAAATAATGACAACTCCCCAGGCTCGGAATTTTTATACAGAGATTTCAACATGAACTATCCATCCAACTTGAATGAGCTTGAAGTTATGTTAACAGCTCATTTCGGAGGTAGCTACTAAATGTCATTTCTCAATTCACACAAAAGGGTGGCTGAAATATCATCCTCCGTCGTACGACTAAGAAAAGAATTCACTGATCTTCCTTGAAGGCGCTAGTCTCCGAGAACTCAACACTGGCGAAAGTACTAGTGTTGATTCGACAAGTAATGATACTACGAAGAGTACACTGAAAGTTAGTTATTGCAGGTGATTTGACACCAACGAAACACGAAAACAACTTTCTAAGAGGTAACTTTTTCAACAACGCAGTACCCTGTTATTCACGCACCTTGACATTATTCCACCGGACTTTTTTATTTTAAAATAACATATAAGTCTGCCATCCACTGTCGCAGAACAAATCAGCGCACGCTCAGGTGTAGGCTTCATTTGATCCGGGGCGGCACGATTTTAAAATACAGATGACAACGCTTTACGTTCAATACTTATAGAAACTGTTAAATCGTTAAATAAAAACCGGTAAGCAATTTTATCTTAGGGCGTTTTACATATGTTAAATATATTTTCAGAGCCTAGGTGAAAACGATATGCCCAGAGCAGGGGGCAGCACTTACACGAGAGTCATGTTTTTACGAGGTTTTGCGGCGAGACTGCGCAATGCGTAGGTACACTCCGCTGTGTGCAAATCAAATGAAGTCCCTTCTTTCATAGCATGGCCCTGTCCAAGATCTCTATCTTTGCTTACTATGTTTCTAATGAACACTAACCATAAAACTAACCCTAACCTTAACTGCAAACACCTAATTGGTTACTCTTGATATGCTTCGTGAGGCATGTCCTCCAAACCCGCATTCTGGTTTGGGGGTTAAAGAAAGCACACCCCAAAAAAAAAGTTGTGAGTGGAAAAATCAAAATTTGTCGCGATAAGAAACCGATCGGGGAAATTTGTTTTCGTAGACCCGCTAAAGTTTTTTTCTAAGTCTATTTGCACATAATAATATTATTTTTACCTCAATTCTAGTATATTCCAAACGGTAACCGACACGCGACCTTGACATTCCCGGTTGTAAAGCACACCGACTGAGCTGTGTGTCGCGCATCGGTGATTTACAAATTCACTCATGTTGATTCTATGACCGTACGGCAGGGTTACTCCCTACCGGTGTTATCATGTTATAAAATGCAGAGACACGGTCCCTCTAGTACGTGGCAGAGGCTTTCTAGTTTTGCGGTCACACTACATTAAATTAGGACTGGTATCTATATGATCTATGATACTTGTCAATGTTGTCATATATATCTTGTAGTGTTGAAAAGTTAACTGTTGTTTATGTTATGAAATGGTACGCATGCGCATGTACGTCGTTGCAGAGATGAATGCAATTTCGTTTGGACCTTCATTAGGTATTTACATGTAAAGTAGTAGAGTAAAAGAACGCAGCTCTATTGAATCCATTGACACCTTCCACTATCGCTGTCCCCCTCTCCTCTACCATCTTCGCGTGCATGCCAAAGACCGACCAAAGTCGTGACGGATTGTGCTGCGCAGTGAACTCAAGGGCGGATCAAGACTCGCAGTAGAGAAGAATTTTCAAAAATTCTTGACGGGTAACTATTGCTTCCACATGCTTTTATGAATCCGGCTTTTTGTGTAGAGGTCAGAACAAGTTCCGAAGAGAGTGCCTCGCTCCAACGTCCTATTGTCCGAACTGACTATTGTCGATTTGCTTGCACTCAACACAGACAACGCTTTTCTGTGCACTCAACAAGTGTGCCCTGTGGTGCCATTCTACCGCACGTATTCGTGTTTACCATGGAGAACTGGTACACTTTGCCGTTATAACACAGAGCGGGGGAGTGCTCATAGATGTTATAACTTCTGTTTGCTCACTGTATGTCACATGTAAGAAATATTTCACTGGCAAACAGTACACTGCAACCACTTTTGTTTTGGGCGTAACCGGAGAAGTTCAAAAGCTACATGTAGCATTGTCCGCGCTCTGAGAGGCTTGCAATGTTTCAGACCGATCCCTAAGATCCGTAACGCACGTAGAGGCAGAGGCAGGTGGACGAACGGGGATTCAAGTGCAATTCTTCAACCGTGGCAAATTTTGTAAATATTGTTCTGTAGTGCAGACCTTATCGTCAAACAGCTTTCTTTCCACCGGTGTTATTACTGGGCATAAGCGCTGGCTAGCTGTGAATTATAAAGCTGCGCTGAGGCGTATCGATCGCTCTCGGGTCAGGGGTCATCTCCAACCTGTACCTACTTTATCCCCATATACGACAGTGACAACTGGTATTTTCAACCATTTTTCAATGAGCACTCAAGGGTTCCTGCTCGAATTCGAACATTTGCCTTCAAGCGCAGAGCGCATTGAGTACGTTGGAGGTCAAAAGCTCACAATGCGACCAAAAGCCGTCAACGTTTACGACAGCAAAATGGTGAAAAATACATGTTCTTATTGTCGAGGTAGTTAGCAGGGGTAAAGAATGAGTCGTAGATATTCATAAAGCGGTTAGAGGTTGATTTACTCAAAGACAAATACAATTCGTTATTTTGCGTGCTAAATCAGCCATTGGCGTCGTGGTAAACTACCAAAGTGGTTAGCTCGCAGTGGTTCTGTGGCGGTGACCCCTAAACCGGACGCCACTTCCCCTCTGCGTATTCACAGCTAAGCACTAGCCAACGCCCTGTGTGAATGGCACGACTTCTCGCCGCTCATGTCTTCACAGAAACACTCACGTTGAAAACAGCCCCTCCGTGTGGAGGGACTGTGGGTTGAACCATGGAGTCTTTTGGTAGCTCCATGGTTCAACTAGCCTAGTATACTGACGTCCAAGTCCCAAATCTTCACATGAGTGATATAAATCAATACTTTGTAGACCCGTCGAACGCCCGGTGGTATGAGCTAAATAGCTTTAATGCAAAGTCGTAAATTTGCTGTTGTACTTGCTGTGTCAACTGGCCCTGACCCGCAGAGTCAGGACTTTGTACAACAACCTGTTGAACAGTCCATGGGGTATACATACTGGCAGAAGGCTTCAAGGTAAACTTCAGTACCGAGCTGCAATTTATCGGCACAGTGAAATTCCAATGGGAAGGCGTGGGCTCTAGCACGACCCCGGCCTGCCAAAGCTTGCAAAGTGTATCATCGACGTTACGTCCGTGTCCCATGGTATGACCATGGATGTAGTTGCGGAGATGACAAACGTTTAACTGTTTGTGGCTCAGACTCCTTCTGTCAGTATAGTTATAGCATGGATGTAAAAAGTAGATTTTTACATCCATGGTTATAGATACCTTGTAGGTGTTAGAAGATCCATGGACAGTAGAAGGGAAGGATTGTTTTATATTAGAACCATGTACGTAAAAATAGATCCATGGTTAGAACATACGCCTCAGTCGTTGAAGCAGAAACTCTAAAATCGAAAGGATGGATCAAAAGGAGACTGAATGACCACGGTGTCAATGCCATCCGCTTTTTTCTGACTCAATGCCATTACATAAGTATTTTGAATAAGATGTTCACGTGTGTCCACAGGCACCAAGCCCGTCGTTTCGCGAAGTCCCATGTTAACAACAAAAAAGTATGTTGTTATCACAAGGGCTTCGCGAAGCAACGAGCCTAGCGCCTGTGCGTGTGTGCGGATGAAAGTTTTTGACGTTTTCTGCACTGTCCGATGCCACATGACGTACCCACAGTAGGGCCAGTCACTTCGCACCAAACCAATTTACCAGTTCGTCCCACCATTTGTACCAAAACCACCTCGTCGCAACTACTAGCACTTCCTCGCCCCACGCCACTTCGCCCACATACTAGTAATTCTAAAGAGCTGTGGTGAAATAATTGTCCGGCAGTGACAACGTTGTCTCCGCATACGATCGTAGGCAAGCAAAGGGTACTATACAGCCAGTGTCCGGCGCAGTATTGGGCGATTCAGTTTCTCGAAATGTATTCACCTTCAAAGGGTCGCGGGATAAATGGTTGATGAAATTTTCAAGGGCGTTGGTTGGTTATTTTCGGCTTTTATTTACCGTTTGGCGACAGTATGTGGTAAAATGGGGTGTTTTGGGGTCGAACTGTGAATAGTTGGGCGAAGTCGTTCTGGTACGAGGTTGTTTTGGCGCGAGGTGATTTTGGTGCCAAATGGTGTGGGACGAGGTGGTACAGTGCGGTTATTTTGGTTGCGCTCATGTCGGTATGTTTGCGACGGCAGAAAACGCTATCAATTTTTACCGTCGCTGCAACTCAACGATGTAATTCTCTGTTAATTTACAGGTCGGGTTTAGATCAATATTTACCGCTTTTCAAGCCAGATCAGAAGACATGGCTGAACTTTCACTGGAGGAGAAAAGAGCACGTCGAACGTTAGAACTGCCACAACAGATCGATTTAAAAAAACAGTCCGTGGAGGTCGAGGTGAGATATGTAGAGTCATTGAAAGTTATTATTGAAAAAAAGCTGCAATTTTCGTGGTCATTTCTCGCCGGCGGGTTTCCATTTTGCCGTTTTAGCGGACGGGGAATAGTGGAAGATTTTCCTCGTTAGCGGACAAGAACATTTGATATTATTAGTGATCAGGTGACTTGGAAAAAAGCCAAATGGGCGGACATAGAGTATTGATCGGTTATTCCTGGGAGTTTGTCGACAGAATGGGAAAAGCTTTTGCTACAGAGATGACTGTGAGAACTTGTGGGAAAGTGTTGAAAGGAAAAACAGTTATTGGCGGGACAGAGAAATTCAATTCATAGGGAGGGGGCAGTTACGAAAAGCTCAGAGATGAATTCCCCTCCAAATGTTAACTTTCTTCAATTATGAAAAACTCCAACGATTACACTATCTAACAATTTACAGGTTGACTGCCCCTACATGTGACTGCAGATTAGTTTGCTGGTGCATTGTCATAAAGTGACGTTTTACTGAATTGTTGATCTTACCATATACTCAGATTCAGCCATCACATGTCGGTGAATTCATTGCGACAATGTTAACATGATCAACGTCAAGAAATGAAATTTAAGTTTCACGATATTCAACGATTTCCAAATCTCTTAATAAAAACCGTCTTGAAAAAAGCTCAAGACCCTTCACCACACTGGTGGAAAGATGTTACACTGTTGACTAGCGAAGAAACGACCTCTTCTTCTGCCTTTCATGAGCTCAAAGTTGTAATCTTTACATTTTAGGGCGAGAAGAACATTCGAGTGAACCCTGTAGTGGAAGGAAAACCTTTAATCTCGGTATTTTACGATGATTGCACTACATTGCACGAGGCTTTTAAAAGAGGACTCAAAGTTTCAGGCAAGGACAAATTTATTAAAGGGACAAAGTCGGTTTTAGACACGATACATGAAACCATCGCGAAAATGAATTAATGGTCATGACCATTAATTCATTTTCGCTATGGTTTCGTTTATCGTCTCTAAAACCGAGGTCAAATATATGCATGGTCACCCATTCATTCAGTATCTTTCAACATGTCAAACAATATAAGTATTATCTCGTATCAAACAAAATTCATGAAAAATGGCCGACTTTGTATCTTTAATGCTTAAGTCCTCGATTTTTGTTAGTAATTTTATTTCATTTATAAGAGTGAATGCGCCATGTGTGTATGTCATCGCATAGACGGTAGAACTCCTGCCGCCTATGGTCATTGCGACAGAGAACGTATTACGAGCAAATTAAGCAGATTGGAGAAAACATATTTATTTGGTTAATTATTCTGTTATTCATACTTATAAGTGTATTTGTCAATGCAAGTACGTAAGTGGCTTAACATGAAACTTGTAAGAGGAGACACAAATCATGAATTATTTGAAAACTCGTGATACTGACCTCGACTTTCCTTCAGTCATTCAAGCTGATACATATAGTGTTCACATTGTATGACCATTTTGCGGCGTATTACTGTAACATAACCAAATCATATCTTTTGGTTTTTTTCTAGACAACGGTGCTTGTCTTGGCTGGAGACCTGGACCAGAGAAACCGTATCGATGGGTTACCTACAACCATGTGAGTTGAAGACAATATTCATGTGCATGTCAGTTATCATGAAATGTTCGTTAACTTTAAAAAAATCCCTGAAGTTTATATGAAATAATCCGTAAACCCTTTTGTGTATTGTAAAACCTATGGTAGCTATGGATGAATTTTACTATTATGGGATTACCCACAATTCAGTCTGACTGTACACACAATGCTTTCTGAAGTCAAGGCAATGTCGTCTGTGTGCCGTTTACAAATTAATTTTATTCGTTGAGATTTGACGTCCAAGTTATTTCATTCAAATTGCCAGGGAATTGGAAGGCGATGACGTTTTACTGTGATCAAGATATAACGTTTTGTGAAACTATGAAAGTCATTTAATTTGTAGAGAGAAGTTGAAAGGAAAATTTGGAAATCTACGCACTGTTTACGACGCCGCAAGAAACATTTATTTTCTGATAGAATGTATAACAAAGGAACGTATATATATTAGATCATCAAAAGAAACATGACGTAAGATAAATCTGTTATTACCTCGGACCGCATTCAACAAGTTATTTTTACTTTAAATTGTTCTCTTTATAGGTGTACAAAAGAGCTTGTGATTTCGGAGCTGGATTAACAATCATAGGATGTCCAGCAGGTCAGGAAACATTCATAGGAATTTACTCCCAGAATAGAATCGGCGTAAGTATTGTTTTCTCTTGCACGAAACGATTCAACAAACACAACTCTAAGGCATAAAACTACAGTACTTCGAATGAGAGAGAGAGAGAGAGAGAGAGAGAGAGAGAGAGAGAGAGAGAGAGAGAGAGAGAGAGAGAGAGAGAAACTTCGGGCTACCTATCGATGATACTCAATACACTAACATGACCAGTTTTCAACATTATGAGAGCGTGTTTTTATCGTGTTATGTAAATGAGTCCTATAGCAGTTACAATCCCTATCAAAACATCCTTGCAAAACTATCAATGCTATACGATTTCGATATTGGTGCAAAGTAACTAAACTAGCGAAGTGAGCATTATTCTTCCTTTTTTCATGGTTTGTAATTTGTTTTACGACTTTTCTCCCTCAAGTGGACGATTGCTGAGCAAGCCTGCAATAGTTACTCCATGGTGGTTGTCCCGCTGTACGACACGCTGGGACCAGAGGCATGTACACATATCATCAACCAGTGTAAGTCACACCAATATTTGCATGTATCCCAGCGAAACCGCCCACCGCTTTCTTTACTAGTAATCGCAAATGCATGAGTCTTATAAATTTGACTGTACGGCATGTCAAATAATAAGGACAAAGTATCCGAGCACGTGTGTGAATACATGTACATGTGTATATACATGGACATGCTCAAGTATTTGATCCTAGGATGCTGGCCTGTAAATGTATTCCATGATGTTGAGAATTATAACACCCTGGTGTGGTGTGTCAGCACTGCGACTTTTTTATCAGAAAAATACGGACCAAAACTGTTCTAACAGACTTGTGCCGAAGTTATGTTATGGGAGATCTTGCCCAATGAACAGGTTATAAAGTTTTAGAATGCGCCCCAGGGACAGATATTCGGACTCTCAAACTCTACAAATTGTTATGATCGACCACTTGTGGGGGCTTGTTTTGAAGCTCTTGGAGAGAGTAAAGTATTTTACTGTTTAGTTTTGTGAAAATCGGGAGTTTATTATCCCCCTATAGCGATAACAAAGGGATGATGGCCATTTTGAATTTCAAATATCGGTAGGCCTAAATAACGCGTAATTTGATTCCCCAGTACCAAAGTTTGCTCGGTGACCCCTGACTTTTATTCTTGATTTTGAAAGACTGGTTGAAAGTTTGCTTGAGGAAAATTTGAGCAAGAGTTTCAGCCTTTCATTTTCGAGGCGCGAACTGCATGTACCTTAAAGGGAAAAAAACATATCACATTATACTGCTGAACAATGAGTGGACAAGTCCAGCTATCCGCTCATAAATAATCATATCGTACTAAATAGGTGACGATGGATAACATTATAAATTTGGAAGGAGAAATCGTTTTGGTTGAAAAACATGGCTGACGTTGTTGCTTGTTTACAATTTTATTTAGGCGACATAACGACCGTTGTGTGTGACACACCCAAGAAGATCGAGTTGTTGGTAAACAGAGCAGACGACACACCATCACTAAAGAGAATCATCTTGATGGACGATTTCACCGACGAAGACACAAAAAAGGCCACCGAGAAAAATATCGACGTCCTACAATTCCGAGAAATCGAGGTAATCGCACGCAACATGCTTTCAACTCTATTTGCACCTCTGATTCACACATAGGATAAAAGAAACTTTGCTTTTTTAATTTTAAGTATTTAAATTTCTTTAAGCCGTTTAGTGAAGTTGAAGTCATACTTGACCTCGGATAAAGATGATCAATTCGGTGATATTGATCGAGTCAATTACTTTACATCGTAAACGCGTGAGCGCGAAGTACGACATACTGGTAATGTCCGACTGCTTGAAGTGATAAAAGGGGTGCGTTTTGATGTTAAACAGTTATAGTACATCATTTTGTTCTGGGAAAACAAGTTAGTACTTTATTTTCTCCTTCCCCTAATTTTTATTCAGATAAAAGTTTTAGCCTTGCGAACGCAATGCATTCTGTACAGCGTGTGATGTTTTCGTTGAGAAGTGATGAATGCTATAGTAGTGGAAATCAAGGATGACATTCAACACGACCCATGCACGCACAGGCTGTGAGGACATGTTGCACACAAGGCGTACATTGCGGCATGGTTCGGAGTGCAGCAAGTCACTGCATTATACAAACAGGAAAAACCAAAGGAACATTCGTAAATCTTACATCTGATGGAGTCATTAATAAGCCTGCATTGAACAATCTCCGTCAAAATGATTGTCCGAGGTGGCTGCGCTCACACAGTATTTTCTCTTCTTAATTGGAGCCACAAGAGTACCTTTGTCTTGTAGAGCATCAATTATAGCTTTGGAATATGTGTACATACATACTATGTACTACCTATACGGGGAATAGTGTGCATTTATTTACATTTAGTTCAGCCATAAACACCCAAGGTTTTACTGATATAGGGACACCAGCGGTACAGCCATACTGACTTGAAATATCGTCGACAAAATCATCACAGGGTAACATTCTAACTACAAGGTGTAGCTCTATGCAGACTGACTGAGATCTTTGCACGAGACAGACATCTCAGTACGTGCGTGTTCAATCATTTAAAAATGTAAGTTCTGGTTCTTATTTTTTTGTAGACACTTGGTAGGAACAACCCTCAGGACGTCCAGGTAAGGCTGAATGGTTGCTATTTATCATGCTACAAGACTTGAATTTGTATTGACCACTTATAATTTGGGATTGCAGTCTCGAAGAGTCACGTGCTTTCGAATGGAAAATGTCAAAAGCTATCAGAAGTGAATCCTGCAGTTTTCATTTGCTTTTTTCGATTTGTGCCACTCTCCGTCGTTTGCTTCAATATAAGCGTCGACACGTCTAATTTCACGAAATTCTTTAAAGTTGCCACAAGTCTGTATATTTTCTGACTTTTCAATTTCCAAAATGACCCGCTGAACGGCTTCTGTTCCTCGGTTTCAGCCCCCTTCGCCAGACCACATCGCCACGGTGTGTTACACCAGCGGTACAACGGGTTTACCCAAGGGCGCTCTCATTTCACACGGAAATATCATAGCAGTTGTATCGGGGACGCTAGCGAGCAAAGGGGTAAGTTGCAAAATCCGAGTCGAAGACGTTAGAAAAGTGCTCCCTAGTAGAGCGACAAAAGGCCGATAAGATTTAGGGCTATTCGATATCACCAACTGATAAAAGGCTGATTCGATAATATTTACATGAATTATTATGGAAATCATGCTTTAGATGGAAAACAGTTATGACTGGTAATATCATTGTTAGAAGGTAAGGGGAAGTTGGAATGGGATTCAGGACAATTTGTAGAACTACCCAGGGTAGTGAATATTTACATCAAACTACTCGTACTTTTGTAAGATTTTGAACGCAAAGTGTGCACAGTAGGAACTATCACATGAGAACATTAATCGTGTCTACTTCAAGAATAAAAGTCGAAAGTCACAGTGCAAAAGTTAGTAGACCTGAAGTGGAGAAGCAAATTATCAATCGCTTACAGATACTTTAAATTCAAATGGCCGCCACCCCTGCGTTCACTGTATGGGGAAAATTAAAGTTTCGATTTTCGCAGAGTAAGCCTGCGTAACTTTATTTTTAGCCAATAAGCTTAAAAATTGGCCTCCACAAATGTTACACCAAAAGTGTATTTTTTGGAAAGTCCAAATGTCTCTCCAAGAGGTGCATTCTATCTTGACTTTTTTTCCATGTTTGACTTGTTCTTCCTCCATGTCATTATCCATGTACAGGAGTTTTTGTTGTTTGGGCCCGAAGATGTATATATCTCATACTTGCCACTGGCTCATATCTATGAGAAGTTCGTTCAGGTGAGAATTCTCCACACAGATCCATTTAAATTCAACGTAAGCCGTCCAAAGGATTATAATTTTGGAGGAACGCAAGCACTTTCAAACATTTGAAAGACGTATCTTAAAGGTTAATATATTTGTTTGCTACGCGGGATTGTAATCGCATCTTAATTGGATGCCTATAGCCTTTGACCCTGCCACAAAACATGCTCATCCAAACAGCCTTTCGATATTATGAGAACAGTGCAATGGAAAAAAGACAATATGATCTTTGTATTGATTTCTCCCTTCTCTCTCTCGCTCTCTCTCTCTCTCTCTCTCTCTCTCTCTCTCTCTCTCTCTCTCTCTCTCAGGCTATGCTCTTTATGCATGGCTGCAAAATAGGATTCTTCAGTGGCGATATCAAAGAACTGACCAACGATATACAAGAATTAAAACCAACCATTTTCCCACTTGTACCTCGATTACTCAACAGGTTATACGACAAGGTGGGTATAATTTATATACTGTTTATACATTAACACCTCCCTCGGACCCGAATGATCGAGTGTTCTCCCTGTGTTCTCTCTGCTTCCCAACGTGCCAATCGCCTAAACGAACTGCTATATACAGTATGCCCGTGCAGCATTCTAATTACTCGGGGACTCTAACATGCAGAAAGTCACGGTCATCACATTAACACATAGACATATAGGAAACCAAAGTACAGCATAGCCTAAAACAATCGCGATCTAGTTCTGCCTCACATTATGTCAACTTCTTCTCTTTATAATACCCAAATAAAAAAGGGGTTCCTGATCTCCCAAATACAAAAGTAAAGAAGACTCACGGTAATAAAACTCCACGCCTTACCAATTTCAAAAGTTTGTTAATAGGATACTCAACGGAAGAGTTCAGAGACCTTTTATTCAGCATGGCTATAGGCATATCACTCGACCGTACTGTCAGTTTTCAGGGTTAATTTTAGCTATACATCAACATTTACTAGTGTCGGTATACAGTCTGGGATCTTGGGATGGTATTTTAACAGGGAATAAAGAATGCTTGGCGGGCCCTCATCCCAGTAGTCACATACATGCTTTAACTTGAAAGTCTCGTTTGATGAAAATTGATTGGACGAGAACTCAGAGAGTCCACATTTAACGGTGCCTAAGACTTCAAGCCTGCTTGCCCGATGCTTTAACTGTCCAAAAATTCCAATCATCGAATCGAATATCATTTGCCACGCTGAGTCAAATAAAAACAAAAAATTATGTGAATTGTAAAAACTTAACTAAATTTCTAAATTTATCTCCGAAATTATTCACGAGAAACCGGCTGACGGGTTTACAAAGAGGGAATGCGTGAACGAATGCAAGTCTTGTAGAAAGTGATGACGTATCTGTTTACGTCACATGGATTGGAGTGTCGACAGTCCCTCTTGCATTCTTTGCCAAAAGTAGGCGACATAGTCCCTGTGGAAAGAACCGTTGAATATCCTTTCCCCACAGCCGAGAGCGAAAGGCCTGCAAAAGACCTACAAAAACCATAACGGTGCAAGCAGTTGTTGAAAGTCTATAGTTATAGGGAGCCCTACGCACGGGCATGTTAACGTTCTGACTTTGCTGTACCCTGACATCTTGTGATCTACAGATCACCG
This sequence comes from Ptychodera flava, assembly GCF_041260155.1. Lineage (NCBI taxonomy): Eukaryota > Metazoa > Hemichordata > Enteropneusta > Ptychoderidae > Ptychodera > Ptychodera flava. The sequence continues at coordinate 7,256,211 of NC_091949.1, forward strand.
CCGGAGTCGCAGAAAAGAAGCCGATCATCAGAAAGTTGTTTGCTCTCGCTCTGAAAAAGAAAGAAGAGGAACTGAGAAGGTACAGATATGTTTCATGTATATCCAGTATACGTTTTACTTGTTCTATGTGCATGTGCGTGTCCTGCAGTGATTTGTCAACAAGTCTGGCAAGATGAATTTACAATGGCTTGGTTGCTTGATTTCCTGCTCAAGAATAGGTTTGTCGATGTATATATGTAGTTTTTCTAATTTTTACCAATTTTGTTTCATAACTGCCAACATTTGTGCAATGCATAATAATGAAATAAATAAAGGAGATCAAATACACCTCAATCTGCGAATGAGAAACCGATTGAAATTGCTTATCGATAAATTGAGATTAAAATTTTAATGTCAAGTCTTGGCTGACATATGCAATAAGTGGTTGTGTTCTGCCCTTTCCAATTTCAGGGGAATCATCAGAAATAACGGCGTCTGGGACAAACTGTTGAAGAAACCTCGGGTAAGCATTTCTTATGACATCTTGTCATCAACGCTCAATATGACCAACCATGGTGCAGTGTACAGAGGCACCGTCAGAAGAACCGTGTCGTTTTTTCGCACATGAGAGTATCAGAGCGTGGTTGCCTTCAAGCTGGTAGCCCTGAGATGTAAAATTTGATGCGAAAAACAAATCTCACAAAAATCAGTGCGCTTGCTAACATTTTATCGTGCTTTGTCGGCTGAGACGAAACTACAATGTACGTTCACCTTCACACAATAGTGTGAGGGAGTGAAAGTGCCTTGAAGGTACCGCAGTATGATCAGGCAACTCTCAGAACACCGGATCTTTCAAGTTTGTGTCTAGAAAAGTCAAATTCAATATTTCTTCAAACTGTATTTCAGCAAAGCCTAGGAGGGCGAGTCAGGATGATGACGATTGGCGCTGCGCCAGTATCTCCTAAAATCCTCACATTTGCTCGATGTATATTCGGATGTTACGTAAGTAAATAGAATTTAGATTCAAATATTTTGAGTCATTTCGACAACGAAGACAAAGTTATCGAAATCCACCTTGCCAATTTGTACAACAGTTCATATTATCACAATTATTTGGTACTTATCACAATTATACACACACACACACACATGTATATATCACACACACACACACACACACACACACACACACACACACACACACACACACATATATATATATATATATATATATATATATATATATATATATAATATTTACATATGTGAATCGTTCGTTTAGGTTTGAGATAAATTTAATAATTATCACAATTATATATATATATATATATATATATATATATATATATATATATATATATATATATATATATATATATATATATATATATATAAGGTATACAGATGTCCTCGTGGGAAATTACAGTGCTCGATGCTAAGCAGAGCGTTATAAAAACTAACACAATTTTTCTGTCTAAAGATTGCAGGATGCATGAAACTTAAGTAACATATTTCATTGCTTTGTACTTGATGGATTTATGTTATTATATATATATATATATATATATATATATATATATATATATATATATATATATATATATATATATAATTTACAAATGTGAATCGTTCGTTTAGGTTTGAGGTAAATATCGTTTATATGGTAATTCATGTTAATGACAGTTCATATTAGCATTATGATTTGCATATTCACTAATTAATGTAATTAACCATGCAGCCCGCGTACCTAAGACTCTTATACAACATTTATTCAACTTTCGGAGAAGTTGTCTGGATAGTTTAGAGATCGTAGTTAATTCGTTCATTGCTCTGAAATTACCCATTTTAAAATGTAATGTTCTGTAAGGTGTAATGTAACTACAGCAGTATCTGTGCATCGGCGTCGTTTGTATTACTTTATCTATATTAAAACATCTCTATCGAGGTTCTTTCTCTGAACGGTTTTCTAACTTGTTCACTGCAGTTTATCGAAGGCTATGGCCAAACCGAATGCGCTGGATGCTGTACTGCCACGCTGATGAATGACACAGTAGCAGGTCACGTGGGTGCGCCGTTACCCTGTTTTGAGGTGAAACTTGATGACGTAGCAGAAATGGAGTACTACGCAAGCAATAGCCAGGGAGAGGTAGGTGTTGTTTCTGCCTCCAGATGCCTGATAACTGTTTGGAAATTCCCCGGCCATGAATTTTAGTGATAACGACAGTTTCCGCTCGTAGGCCGTTTACATCTAGCGAGATTTCCTGTGCTGAAATACAACAAAGAAAACGTAAGGCCAAAACAGTCGGCCTTTATGATTTGTGTTGAATACTACGTTGTCAGTGTCATGGCCACTGAGCAGAAGATAAAATATTGAGCAAAAATCGAGCGAAATTACCAGTAGAGCGAAATTACCAATATGCAAAATTACAATCCACATAAATGCTATTGATAAGTCGTCTCGTATCTAATCGCTTTTAGTCTCATAGCTAGCGAGGAATAAGAGAAATGTCGCCATAAAACAGTCATACGACAGAAAAAAAGAAAATCTAGAAAAGAAAAATATAAAAATGGAACTTTTTCAAGTAGCCGAACTAAACTTTTCACATCTAGTCCCAATTCTGTAAATCTTGAAAAACTCCGCGTAATCATTTTCCCGAGATATTACAGTAAAATGCCACATTATCAACTTTTATTTTGGTGGTATTGTATACACAGAAATAACATAACTTCAATTCATATCATTTCTGGACGATTTGTGGTTTACTGAAAACAAATATTTTCAATAGTGGCGTAACCAAATACACAATCCCTAGGCTGTTGTCAGCATAGTGAGTTCGCGCATTTCGCTTTTCTCAAAGCTGTCCGATCAACACTGTCCGGGCCCGGAAATTCGCGGGACAGACACCCTGAATAAACGTTGAATTACTAACAATTGCTCACATACATACCTACAGGTATGCCTGAGGGGCCCTGCTGTTTTCAAAGGGTATTACAAAGAACCCGAAAAGACAGCGGATACATTGGATCAGGATGGGTGGCTCCACACCGGAGATGTCGGGCAGTGGCTACCTGTAAGTATACTTAAAGTCTACTTCAACCAACTCAGAGACCTGCGAAGAATGCTTTAAATGAAAATCTGGTAAACTTCAATTTGTGACCTCTTGGTCTCTTAATTAAATGTTTTCATTTTTTTCAGAATGGCACTCTGAAAGTTATCGATAGGAAGAAGCATATATTTAAACTCTCTCAGGGTGAATACATAGCTCCTGAAAAGATAGAAAATGCTTACACGAGGAGTCCTTTTGTGGCTCAAACTTTTGTGTATGGGGAAAGCTTGAAGGTAAGTCATAAGCGTCAATCTTGGATCATATCCAAATCTGATTCATTTTTAGATCTAGATGTTCTCTTCAATTGCAAAACGGCCAGTTACTTTGACGCTTTTCAATCGTCGTAACAAAGTATTTCCGTTATTTATTTATATAGTTTTTTCTTCATTAATTATAATTGGATATGTTTATGCGCCTGTGTTTAAATGCTTGAAAAGCAAACACGTTTGTTCCTAATCGTGTATTATTTATTAGGCATTTACCCATGGATATGGTAAAACATTTCTTTGCGATTTATGCTTTCTTCTCTGAGAAGAGAATGGATATTACTCATTATGCAATGAACGGCAGCTTTCAAAAGCGACAGGTTGGAACTTTTGTACATTTACCCACGAGCTACCTGGTTGCCCAACTCACTATTATTAGCGTTAATCCATAATTAAAATATCGTACAGCGATGTTCTTAACTTTATGTATTACGCTTCAGTCGACCTTGGTTGGAGTCGTTGTCCCTGATCCCGAAGTGCTGCCGAAATGGGCTGAGTCGAAAGGAATCAAGGGAGATATGGAATACCTGTGTCAGAATGAGGTAATCCTCTCTCTCTCTCTCTCTCTCTCTCTCTCTCTCTCTCTCTCTCTCTCTCTCTCTCTCTCTCTCTCTCTCTCTCTCGCCTCTGCCTCCATCACGTACATATGTGCACCCCACAATCATGGGAGTCGGCGTTGACTTTTCAATGTAAATTGTAACGCCATTTGCGATATCTCCAAACATAATATTGATTATCTACAAAAGACATTCTGTCAGATTTTCAGTTTGGTAAATGTTGCTGCTATGTTGGCATGATGTCTCTATATATCATGCATGAAATACATCATGATTATTTGAAAACAAGAAAGTCGCACATGTGCACTTCCGACGACCGCTTCCCTTTAATTATTGAAGGGACCATAGCGGTAAATCATACTTTTAGTCATCGGATATTTTCATTACTGTTCGATAATTAAATCGAGTATATCTCCGTCAAATATCTTAAAAGTACAAATTATCAGCCTTGCAACAACAACACATTGTTTACAATATGCGATCTTGTTGGTCACGTATGAATTCTAGCCAGGGCATTGGACAAGTTGACGAGTTGTGGAAATGTTATTATGGACCAGTCGGAGAGACATTTTCTCGCGACTCCAGAGCGATTAAAGTGACACTTTTGTAAAACATTAAATATCAAGTAACGTATACTGAAAACGTGAAATTGTAAGTTTAACGATGTTGTTCATTGCTTTTTTTCTCTGTTCCCTCAGGAAATAAAGAGGACTATTTTGACAAGTCTTCAGAATATCGGTAAAGAAGGAGGACTAAAGTCATTCGAACAGGTCAGAGTTAAAGATAAAACTACACAAAATCTTTCCAACTGTTTCAAACATAAGTGCTTCTACATGGACTGCTAAATCGATGAATTGCACACACGAGCCGCTAAAAGTTAAACTTTTAAGAAGATTTAAAAGGGAGAGGTTGACAGCATTCAATCGACGGAAGTCGTGTGTTGTATGGTCGACTTCATTCTATTACATCCCTTAGTAAAAACAAAGTAAATTACGACGTCGGTCACAATCGGCGCTATGACGTCGTACTTTGAGTTGGAAAGATCATTTTAACTGTCCAGAGACTGACGTGTGCCTGACAACATGTGACGCCGTACAACGTTTTCACTTTTGAAAATGCTAGCATCCAAGTTTGTAGAGTTCGAAAGCTTGTCAAGGTCAGCCGTACCAAATCGGTATTATAAAGCGTGATATGTTGTTAGTCCCCATGACCTTTTAATACCAGACTGTGTTGCTGATTATTCTCCTCACACAAAGTAAATTTTGAATTGTTCGTTCCATACGTAGCAAAAGTTCAAGTGCATATGGATTATATGAACTCATTTTTTTTCTATATTTAACTTGCGGAGGCAGACTTTGACAACAGTTTTACGGTAGTGGACCATGCTATGATGACGCGGACAGACGATGACATCACTCTCACGCAGTCGAATCGTCCTATTTTCACGTTTCGTCTGATTTTCCTCTCCAGGTAAAAGACATCTTCTTATCGGCGGAGATGTTTACCATTGAAAACGAATTGCTGACGCCGACGATGAAATCCAAGCGACCTGCTCTCAAAAAACATTTCCAGAGCCAGATTGATACCATGTACGAGAAACTGACGTAACCACCAGAAAGCCACGTGAACTTCAACTTTGTCTTGGACACTTTAATTAACAAAAACAATATTTATACAAACGAAATATGGTTCAATACTCATTATACAAACAATATATGGTTCATACTTATTATTATTAGAAAGTTTACCGCCTCATTTGAGTGAACATCAGCAGGCGAATGTATTCATACTGACATCCTTCAGAACAGAGAACTATAGAGCGCCCTCGCTCATTTTATTTAGAAGCGAGACAGTTAATTTTTGATAACGAAATAACTTTGATGGCGCTACTATAGGTGTGAGAAGGCGGTTTAAAGTATGGTATAAGATGGCAATTTTTGTGCGATGTAATAATATTTTAGTCATTTCTTCGTTTTATCACAGGTTTGTTAATTACTGAAAAATACTATGCAACTAACAGTGATCAAAGTCATATCATGGTGGATAAATATACACGTTAAATGCTGACGTATACTTCAGCATTAAATTATATACATACACAGTTGCTCTCTTGCAAATACCATAATTTGGTCTTAAATCCCGGCAAGCCTGAATGCCTTACATTAAAGTTACTATACCCTGTAAAATGGCGAAAATCAGTATCTCCTTCTTGCTATACTCCGCGTTGTGAGTTTTCCGCTAAAATTTCGACATAGCATGACGCGATAATCTGCCCTCCTAAGTTACGGCTTAAAAAGGACCATAATGATGATAATAATTTAAAAGCTGTACTTTCTGCAATATCGAAAAATCTGCAAAGCATAGAGAATTGCACATACTGACGACTGATAATTCGACTTGTTTGCAAGACACTTGAGAAAAAATCCCTGAAATTAGCATTCGGCATAAAATGTGTTCTGATCCCCCAGATGTTAAAGGGATACAGTCGTCGGAACTGCGCTCAAAGGTCGTATGGGACCCACACGACCAATGTAAACACTATATCCAATGTAAGATGGTGATTGATAAAAGTTAAAACATGTCTGTCACAGTCTACATCGTATAATTTAAATATTGCAGCTATGATGATGAGGTGCATCTAGATATCGTGCACGAATACATTGTTTGTAAACGTGAAACTCGCACAGGCACAGTTCCGACGACTGTTTCCCTTTAAATATCTTGACCGTTAGAACATGAGTGTCAGTTGTCGGGAGAGGGCGGTAAATCAGACATGTATTTGAGTGGTTTGACAAAAGACAACTATGATGATATTTTATACCTTGAAAGCATTAAAGTTAATAAAGTTAAAACGAGTCGGTGGATGAACGCTTGATTTGTATCGCAAATTTTCTAGCTCATTTGATGTGAATTCGTTTATTTAACATATTATTCTGTCTGCTGGCAGCTGCATGTTTGACGTATATTCCTTACAATATTCTGTTTGTAAATTCGTGAATGCTGAGTGTTAATCTTTTTACGCAAACTGTATTTATGCAATATCAGCTGTTAATTTTGTTGAGAATCATCTGAATTTTACTCCTGATAAAATCTGATTTGAACAATAACATTGCATGTGCGCACGATACACGGTCTTTGCAAGTCTGACGATTGGTATTTCAACATACTTTAAAGGTATACTGTCACCTGTTCCAATTTTGCCACAGTTACCATGGAAAGAGAAAATCTAACCAATCACAGATTTTAAGCGGGTGACCGCTTTTTAAAAACAGCGCCCTCACATGGGAATTTTTAATACAAAGGAACGCCCATTTGACCATATATGGGCATATTTAGATTACAGGTGACTGTATACCTTTAAGAGAAGATGAAAATATACTTGTTTATGTAACAGAAATGATGAAAATATTATCAAAAAGTGTCAAAAAGTATAGTTCTTTTACCTCTTGGAATTTTCCAATTAACCGCATGTACATGCAATGTATCGAGCGGAAGCACGCGGCTCGTCATGTTCACACTCTTGGTTGATAAAATGAATGCGGTGTGACTTTTTAAAAATCTTTTATTAGCTCATAATTTTTTCGAAATTTATATGAAGACCAGATACGTTAGAGAAAAGTTCAAAAATTACAAAAGGACGAGTCACAGAGTCCTCATCAGCCACAGTACAGGTTAAATCATCTGCAAAAGCAATTTCCTTCACTTCTTCCCCCGTATGGAAATTATGGATACCAGGATATTTTTCGAATCGCAATTAAAAATGTTTCAAGAGCTGGAATAAATAAGGCATGTAACAGTTGGTCTTCCTTGGCGAACTTCACGCTCGATGCTTAAAGGTATACTGTCACCTGTTCCAATTTTGCCACAGTTACCATGGAAAGAAAAAATCTAACCAATCACAGATTTTAAGCGGGTGGCCGCTTTTTAAAAACAACGCGTGCGCCCTCGCATGGGTATTTTGAATACCAAGGAGGCCATAAATGGGCATTTTTAGATTTCAGGTGATTGTATACCTTTAAGTAACCAGTGGTATAACCATAATTAATAACTGTACTCTCAATATCATGATAGAATGTCTTAATCCAACTAATAAATAATGGAACAAAAATTAAAGGCTTCAGGACACTTATTAACAAAGGGCCACTCCGAGGAATAAAATGTTTTCTGAAAGTCCACTGCCAAAAGAATTCCTGTCAATCATGCTCCTCAATATAAGTCAGATTTCACCGGTTAACAGAATACAATGAGAGATATCCCTTGACAAATGCAGACTGAGTACAATGGATTATACCTGGGAGAATTTTTCCAGACGCTTGGCAAGACGCCTAGAACCAATCTTTGCATCAACATTAATCAAAGAAACAGGCCGCCAATTTTTTATGAACTGCTTATCTTTACCCCTTTTCTCAAATAAAGACAAGTAAGTATACTTTGGCATAGTGAAGTTGAAAGTTTCACACACTCATGACCAAAATTTAAAGAGTTAACAACAAAATGACCAATCTAATGCCAGAAACCAAGATAAAAGTTAACTGCAAGGCCATCGTTACCTCTAGTTTTCCCCTTTGACATGCCACATTGGGCTTCATAGGCTTCATTCATTGTGATAGGACCTTCACATAAAAAGTTCTCATCCATAGATAACCTTGGAATATCATCGCTAATGAATTCTTTAAAACCACAATCTCCATTATTACCAGAGTGAGTGGACTTGTACAAATTACTACAAAAAAGACTAACTCTTTCAAAATTCCCTGTGGTCTTAAATAACGTTCCCATAGAAGCAATAAGCCTTTGAAGATGAGACCTAGTACGGTTCTTTTCTCCATACCAATAGGAAAAACTTGATACTCTTTTCGGCGGACTGTAACACCTTGAGCGATGTAGTCATAATGCTGGTCAAGTTGTGCATTAATCTGACTAAGTTTATCCAAATTTGAAGGGCTGAGGTCCGAACTACAAAGTCTATCTTCTGAAAAACTCTTCTCTAATTCCTTTGACTTTTCTGTACTAACTACTATATTTAACGGTAAAATGCCTGATGTGATACTTTAAAATGCCCCAGAAGACGTCTATTTTCATGGGCATGTACTCAAGACTCCATTCATGAAGTAAATCTTGCAACTGATGAATATAGATTGGCCCATCTAAAAAATCGCATTAAACTTCCAAAACAACGGTCTAAATTGAGCTTTACTCAAAATAAGTGTCATAGTCACCACTGAGTGATCACTGAATGTTACAGGTAAATATCAGTGGAAGCCACAATAGTCTGTGCACAATCAGAAATTAAAAAAATTGTCTAGACGGCTAAAGATAGTAGTAGTTCCACCTCTCCACCAAGTAAAACGATGCACATCTGGTTGCCGTAGACGCCAAATGTCTACAGGATCATGCTCTTCGGGCAGTTTAGTAAATACTACCTTTGACCCCTTCCAGGTAATAGGGTTACCTCCCCGGTGATATATTCCATTATTAGGTGTGTAACTAAAGTCTCCACCCATAATCTGAGTATTTTGATCACAGTTATGGCCACTGATTAGCTGGATCACCCGCTCCAAGAAACTAACATGAGAAATGACATCATTTGTCGCATGATATTTAAGAAAATAAATGTAAAGACTCAAACGATAAGCTAATATGAGGCGCCCGTTAGGATCACACACCCCCTCCTGAACATCATATTGAAGATCCCTAATAATTGTAAGAACCCCCCTACTATTACTGGTACCATGTGAGAAAATGCTATAGCCCTTATATTGTTGTTGCCAATATTTCAAGTCTTTAGGAAGGCTAAGTCTCCTGTAAAAATACCACATTTGCTTTCATCGCGTAACCAACTAAAACACTTTTCCTTTTGGTGTAGTTTCTAAAGCCAATAACATTCAGGCTCAATACTTTTAACGAAGCAATGCGTAAATATTACAGTAGCTTAATAATGCCACTATGAACGAAAATAGAAGAACAAAACAAAACGAAAAGCAAAAACAACACAGTGGAGAGCGTTATAATGCCGACACTTACAAAACAACCCCAACGAGGGAAAAAGTACAAGGGGGGGGGGGAACGAGCCCCAGAAGAAGCCATCAATGGTTCTCGGTCTCAGGTGAAATTTGTACAGAGATCAAAGTCAATATACGTAATGTGCACTGGCATAGTCAGAGATTATAACGTTTCTCGTACCGTAGGCAAAAAACCCCTCATATACAATGTAAAACAGAAGAAAATCAGAATTGTTCGTGTTAATTTTAAAAAAAAACTGACAAAATGAAGGCAAACAAGGTCTCCGTGCGCAAAAGTACGCGTCTGTCTTGATGTTACACACACAAGCGTTTACAAGTTCAGGTAGTGAATACAAGGCAATGCCATCTGTGTTCTTGAGTGTGCGACGCAGGGGGTGCGATGACTAGAATCACAAAAACATCGTGCACCTGTCGAATGAACATATTCAATCCCATCGATGAACAGCTTGCCTTTTTTGAACAGTGGTCGTTTCTGTTCGTTGAAAGCCCTTATGCGTAACACTACGAACCTTCCGCTTGTGTCAAAATCAGACGAGCACAAATCATCCATCAATAATATTGTGAATCATTAAGGTTCTCTGTCTAGCGGTCTTTAAGATTGAGTGTCTCTCCCTACGATGAATAAACCTCGCCACAATATACCGTGGTCCTGAGACAAGCAAATCTTTTGGTGGACGACAATTGGCAGGCACACGATGGGCATTTTCAATGTGTATGTCGGCCATCTTGAATTCGTCTCGTAGAATAGATTTTAAAATCTGGATACAGTTATCAGTTTTTGATTCTGGAATACCACCAATTCTCAAGTCGAACATTTTCATATACCTCTGAAGACTGACCATACCGTTACTTACATCACTCAGCTTATTTGCAAATTGATACGTCTTGTCTGCAAGTTGATTTGGTCTGGGCTGGCTCATTGCTATTACCTTAAATCTTTCCACTTGTGACAGCCAAGTCAAAATGTAGGTTGAAAGAGTCGGTTCGAAAACTTTAAAATCGGGAGCTCCTGACACATACACACGTCTAGTCGCCGAGAGACATGAAAGCGCCCTCCATGCTGAGCGACTTGCCATGAACTCAATTTTAATGGTGAACCGGGAGGCAATAAATCAATATGCCAATCATCTGAATACCCCATAAGTGCATTAGTTTGCTGGACTATTCGGGTGTTTACGCAAGTACAGTTATCGTAATAGTTGCACAATGCGGCGTCTGGTATATTTTTCACTAATTCTGAATCTGTCGAGCGTGCTAGCTCACTCCAGCACCTACACAAACTTTACCTACGTCATCACTGAAACGGTTTACGGTGCCGTACGTGGCATGCGGGTTCTTCAAGACGATGGGAAGTATTTGGACGTCTTCGCCGGGATACCGTTTGCTTCGCCGCCGATAGGCGATCTTCGCTTCGCCCACCCCAAGCCTCCGTTGCCATGGGTTGGCACAATTAAAGATACGTTTAGGTTCAAGGCGGCCTGCCCGCAGCGGGAATGGTTTCTACTGGACAGTTTTGAAAGCTTTGACAATTATGACGAAGACTGTTTGTATCTGAACATCTACGCTCCCCACGTAAGCAGAATATATAAACTTAATCTATACGCATATAATATAGTCAACACTTTAAGGTCACCTCAGAACAGATATGGGCTATATTGTAAGCAAGGCTATCACTGATCAATTGTACGAGTGCAGTGATTGCGTTGAATTTATTTCCAACTTGAATCTACCTTCGAATTTAGATTTCGTATGCGCATGGAGTAATTTTACCTCCATAGTTTCCCGAACCAAGCATCCTAAGTCGACATATCATGAAAAACGAAAAGTCAAATATTTTTGAGTCGTTGCCGTACATGCCAAAGGTCGCCATGGTCACCAGGGCATGTATGAGAAAAAAGCTCATAGACGATAATCGTCATTTCACCACTGAATACCATCATCATAGAAGAACAGAGTCGGTGACTTAAAAGTGAAGCCGTGCAGCAACTTCAACATTCGATATTTCGCCATCTAATTTCCGCGCTTGCCACCTTATAGATGTGCTGATCACCTGATCTTGCCAGGTGACTGTGCTCATTAATATACAGTCAATATTCTGACTGAAACAATAGCCCATACCTAACCCTATTTTCGTTAGCAGCGAAGTCAGAAGTAGAAATGGGACAGAGGACCAGACTAGGAGATTTCAGGGGGACATGAAAAAAATTTACAACATGCCAGGGGGATCTGAAAAAAAATTGACATTACAGGCTTGGAAATTTATTTAATATCAATTCCTTTCCAAATACCTTCTGGCACTTTCATTTCCCGCCATTTCCATTTTCGGCGCCCTTTGGGCGCAAGTTTTAGGATCTATTAAACAATTTATTGGTGATCCAAGCAGTCACCTTGAGGTAAAATATTCAAGTTGTCATGATTGTTAATTACCCAACCCCTCTGTTGTGCAAAACTATCCTTTATAATGACTAACAGTTTCAACTTAACCTGTCAATAACAATTTGGGAGATAATTTATTTGATTACATTCTCCCATTGACAACACATTGGGTCTAGATCAGTGTTAAACGTTCATGTGGCCGTATGCACATTTTTATTTTTTGAGGACTTTGACAGAATATAAAACTATTCAGGTAGTATATGATAGTGTAATCAATAACAACTGGAAGCTTCAGGTTAAACAACCTTTGAATAACACTTTGGGAGATGACAACCTATGTGTTATCGTCGTTTCCTGGTAGACTACAATGTATGGTGAATAAACTTTTTCAGTGAAAATCTAAAATCAAATTTCTTGCACAGAGATGCACTTGTAACCATCTTAGTCATATCAAGTATATTAATATCAATTATCAAACGTCTGTAATTACACAGATTGAGCTAGTTTTGTGTGGTAAAAAGAAATTCATAGTTTTTTCATAGACTACAATGTATAGTGAATCAACATTTTCGGCGAAATTCCGAAATCAAATTTCTTGTACAAATAAGCAAATGTAACCACCCTCTTATAATCAAGTACAATTATGTCAATTATTCAGGGCCTGCATAGGCACAAATATTGCGAGTTTTATATTGGGGAAAAATATTCATAGTTTTGTGATAGACTCCCATGTATCAACATTTCCCACGAAATTCCAAAATTAAATTTCTTGTACATATATGTGCACTTGCAAACACACCCCATGCTAATGAAGTACATTTATGTTGGTCATCAAAAGTCTGTAGATGAACAGGTACTGCTAGTTTTATATTGGAAAATAGTCTCCATTGTTTTCTCATAGACTACCATGTACAGTGAATCAATCTTATTGATGAAATCCAAAAATCATTTTTTTTGCATACACATTTACTTTTTACCTGCCACTTCAAGCAATGTACGTTTACATCAATTATCACACACATATAAATGTAGAGATATAGCTTGATTTTATGGGAAAATGTTCATAGTTTGCCCAATAAACTCCTATGTATTATGATTTGCTATTTTTGGACGAAACACTATATTGGCCACATTTTGACTGCTTTTGAAGAGGGTGGTGGGACTTCAAAATTGTAGCAAGTCAGAAGGGGGACTTGAATACATTGTGTTTGTGGAGGGGGTATTTGAAAAATCTGAGAACTTTGTTTGGAATCTCCCGCCCCCTCTATAAATTTTTGTGACTGCAGCCTAAATAATGTAAAAATATGACTATAGTGTTCATGACCTTCCTGGGCCTGTATATTATGTCAAAATCGCGCAATAGATAGCCCAGTGAAATATAAAATAAATCACGTACCGATGATGACTAGAAAAGTTAGATTATGTGAATAACATAAAATACAGCCAGCATAAGGCTCGTTTAAGGTGATCTGGAAATAAAAACGTGTTAACTAAGATGTACGGTATTATAACCAGTCTAACCTCGCATTTATCAATGAGATCTCAAACGCTTGACAGGTCCCCTCAGAGCAGAATTCGTATCCCGTCATGCTTTGGATTTACGGTGGAGCTTACGAATACGGCACAGCCGAAGAGTATGACGGGAGTATACTGGCGCAGAAAAATGTGGTTGTCGTGACGACAAATTATCGAATTGGAGTGCTAGGTAAATATGAAGTTTACATCGGAATTCGCAAAGGGTTGACAAGCATTTAAACTTTTTAACGTTTGAGGGAGGGACGCAAGTCAATGTATCTTCCGTAAAGACAACTTTTGGCGATTTTTCCCAGGAATGTGCCATGAGTCTATTTTATACCCCGTCTTCTCTCTCCGGAGCATTCAATCGCTGACAATGAAAAGACTTGATGTGTTGAAAGACGTTCAATGTCGTTAACAATAATGCACCAGATTTTAGGAAATCTATCGCAATAACCCTACGATTATTATTTCGTCGAAGCGAAGTTCTGTAAATTTTCATTTTTTTATAATCTCCATGAAAATGACGTGTAACTGCGGATTCTAAATTATTGGCTTACCATGGATCTGCGATGTATGCCATAATGCGTTCAAAGTATTTTACCATGAAGGCATGTCTAATCGCGATCATCATAAACAGACCTGGCATGTGGATTAGATCTTTGAGTCGTGCATAACTATTTTTATCCATTTAATGTACCTGGCAAAGATTTCCACCCTGGGGTGTGGGCCTAACAGGGGAATTTGACATTTTCCAAACCATGTCAAATTTCCCACTCACAGGTTACAAAAAGATGTCAAACGCTCAAGGATGGAGCAAATTAGAGGCTAATTGTACACAATTTAGGACCTAATATCAGTTAAAATACATAAACTACCATTTTGTGGTACTGTCAAATAAACCCTGCCACTTGGCGCATCGTTGCGATCAAATTCCTTTGTCCCGGGATACGATTTGCAATCAATTTCCCCTATTGCCCCACATTCCCCTGATAGAAAACATTGATAAGGGCATAACTTTACCTTGTATGCTATACCATGTTGGATATTTTGGTGTGTATGAAACATGATACGATCTCAAATGTTCACGAGCTGTTGTCACACTATGTTTAAGTCAAATAACCATTATTTTATCATCGAAAACGAAACGAACTTCTGAGTAATTAGTAAAACATTGTCCTTGAATTATCGTACTGAGATGTTCTATTAAGGAATGTTTTATCTGCGGTGTAATTTTATTTATGCTAAGGGTGGCTGAGCACCGACAATGACGTAGCTCCTGGGAATTATGGTCTGCTGGATCAAATCGAGGCTATGAAGTGGGTGAAAGGCAACATCGCCAAATTCGGTGGAGACCCGAGCAGAGTCACCATATTTGGAGAGAGCGCTGGTGGCGGCAGTGTTGGACTTCATTTGTTTCTGAAGTATCTAGAGGTAATACGACAAAAATGTGCAATAGATTTGTGTCGACCAAAGATAGCTTGCTCTCCATTGAAATTGCAGGTTTGAACAAATCGCTGGTACATTAGCAAATAGCCTGAACCCTCTTTGCCTTAATGGTATAAATTCGAACAATTTAAGATTTTCCGAGATTTTCTCGGAAATATTCAAGGTGTCCTTGAAGCATCGATGCAGTAAAACCGAACAATATTCCTTATTGGTTCTATCACAGATCGAAAAGGTGAGCTTTCTGTCAATAAGACAAAAATATTATCTTTCTGTTAACATGCCCTAAAGAAATCATAGGGTAGGTCGGTCGGCCGGGGAATTTTTTTCTATTTTTTTCATTTTCATTTGGGTGCGAGCCATCAAAAGTTTGTAAAACCATCGGTGATATTTGAAAATACCATAATCATTTCGACAGAAGGCGTTTAAGTAGGGTACATGTAGGTCGGGTTACCGGAAACTTCAGGGTTTACCGGAGGCAATTCTCCCATGCCGTATCATCTAATGTTTTCAATTACTCTGACACAAAACAAAATCAACCAAAAAGATCCAGAAGTCTACAATTTCAAGCACGCACGTAACTGAAGAGTTGTACGCCGCCTAGCCTCTTCATTGCAATCTCAAGCTAGGGGAATCACGACTGTGTTTTGCAGTCGATCATAACTGACACATCAAATCTGTCGACAGGCTTGTTTCACGCCGCAATACCACAGAGTGGTTGTGCTGCATCACCCTGGGCTATCTACAGACCTCCACATAACGCCTCTGACGCCACGAGGCAGTTGGCCGAACAACTCCACTGTCCTAGGGAGCCTTCTAAAGATTTGGTCACCTGTCTGAGGACGAAACCTTGGGACGTTTTCCACGACATAACCGTCAGAGTAGGTACTAGGTGACAATTAACATGCTCACCCCTAATGTTTTGTAAAAGGTTCCATAATCATGGTTGATACAATAATGGGCTTGGGCCAGACCATGGCACAGGCGTACGGAATGTTTCCTAGATCGTCTTTGGATGGGAAGTGACTGACACTGTACTGTGAGGCCGAAGGCCGAACCTCGGGTACTGTATTATTCTTATACAGTACGAGGTTCGGCCTTCGGCCTCACAGTACAGTGTCAGTCACTTCCCATCCGACGACGATCTAGGAAACATCCGTACGCCTGTGCCAGACCATGGTGGCGGTGGGAGAGTTAAAGGTCAGGTTACAAATAATGTGGACAAGGACTGCCGAAGTTGCCTTTTATTCTTTTCAGTAGATTATACTTGATATGAGTAAAATGTTTGAATAAATCAATATTGTGGAGGGAAAAACACTATCATGAACACCAATAAAGAGTGATTTACGCCTATACGATGATGTAATGTAACTGTTGAGCAACTTTTGGCCCCTGACATTTTCAAAATTCAACAGCTAATTCCGTAGCAGCATTTTGGTTCAGAAATACCATGAAAATTCTGACGGTGGGCAGAATACACGTTGAGGTAATATCAAGACTTCTAATCAACTCGTGACATTTTATGTTCTTCGTTGTACTTGAAGATACTGTGAAATATCATAGAACACAACTTTGCAAATTTCTCTTCCTGTCCCTTGAAATAAGTTCAAAGTTTCAACAAAAAGGTCTGAATATTATTAATTTATTTAATCTGACCCGATTGTGATCTTGATCCCTCTCTTTGCTTTCTACTTATCTACTTCCGAGTCCACCTCTCTCGTCCTCACACGTCCTCCTTCAATTTTCATGATATATCTTCCTTAGGGACCTGACATGATATCGCCGTGGGCGCCGCGAATAGATGGGTACTTCATCAAAGATACACCCGAAAACTTGCTTAGGTCGGGAAGGTTTACTCCGGTGCCGATGCTGATAGGAACCGTCAAGGATGAAGAGGCTGCTGTCTTCTGTAAGTTCCAAAATGACACCAGAGTGGTTGTTAAGTTAATGTACTTGTATGTAAAGGTTTACTGAATGCATTCAACCTGAAAATTGACTCTGCAGAGACAAGGGCATACGTTTTTTGTTCTGCTAATTTGACAAAGTTTGACCAAAAACATTTGGGAAGCATCCTAGAGTATGCAAAAACATCCTTAGCCCTTGTTCTGCCAAATCCCATTGTTATCACTGGTGAATGTAAACCAGTTTACAGAGAATTTGGGATGGACAGCCTGAGCTTTGCACATTCTAACTACATATGAGAACTTCATCTGTTTAATTTGATCACCTCATGTAGTTACAAACTCTCTCTCTCAAATGAAGCAAATCATTGGCACATTATGGCTTATTGCGGGTTTGAATTGAATTTTCTCCTTCAAGAGTGTTATTATTGTTGTTCCAGTAAGGTTACGTTCGTTCCAAAACTAGTTTATAATTTTTGTGAATTGTTCGGAAGGGCACGTGCACTTGTACGTTGTGTATACGGAGAACTTCGCTGAATCCAGTCGAAAACACTCGGCGTACGAAATTTCACCACCCTGTTCTCATGAAGCTACTACAGGAAAACACAGAGTCACAAAGGAGCAGCCGAAAAAGGCTAAGATAATGTGTTCGTAGGTCATATTATTGAATGATTTTTTTAGCGTGCAAGTACCTTGGAGACAGCAAAACTGTGCTAACGATAAGTTTTCTCTTGCAGTCACCGGGAATATAAGTCGCACTTCCGTTTATAAAGAAAGCAAAAAAAAACCAAACAAACAAAAAAACGTAATAAGATTATTAAGAAAATTGGTTTCTGTTCCTTTCGTATGGTTCTGCGAAGTGCTCAATGACATGACCCCCACAACCACACCCTGCATCCTGTGTAATGCCTCTATGTCTTTATCTATATCTAAATGTAGGGGACCAATTGATGACGAAAGCAAAGTTTGATGAAGAACTTCAAATGGGTGGCGCGATTCGACTACACAGGCAACTCTGACGCCATCTTTGATGCAGTAGAGTATGAATACACCGAACCAACAGACCCGTATGATCAAAGTATGATCAGACATCAGTGGATTATGGTGAGAATATCACGACTGTCAGAAAAATTTTCTTCAAAAGACAAAGATGAAAAACAACAAAATAAAATAATGCCCTATTTCTTCTAATTGACCACCAGAATATGTCTTCAATTAACTAAATTCGTAGATGCCGGGATGTGTTCAAATCAGTTTAATACCTTCTTCTCGGAATTAAAAAGAGGATCCACACATCTCATCCTGATGTGAAAGCTAAAATATTGCGCTGTACTAAAGAAATCGGTATCGAGTATTTTGAAACTTAAGAAATCAATCTTCTTAGTTGTATAGTAATTTGTGGCAAAAGTGGGCTGCAAAGTAAAATAAATATGAAAGGTTATTATTACTTGAAGAAGAGAACCAAAAGAGCACAGCTTTGCTGTCTCCCTGGTAATTCCATGCCAAATACAGGGCATTTTGCTTTCTGTTGATTCCATAACACGTCTTATGATATCTGCCAAACTTGAAGTTGCTCTACTTCCAACGTCTTTCACTTTCGAAATTGTTCGAATATTCACTCCTTGTTTCGTGTACAGTATATAGCACCACTAGAGCAATATTATGCGTAGAACCAACAAAAACGCATCAACACGATTTTAAAAACACGTACTCAGATATATTCTTTTAAATAAATGCCCCTTTCTGTTGACTTATAAATAAATAAAATTTAATTCTCCAGCATTTTATAGTTTACCGTTCATCTGTTCAAAACTATCTGCTATTCTTCAAACTTCAACAATCGCTTTAAATGACTGGTATAAATCAGAAACAATTTACCCGTCTAAGAGAACGAATTAAATAAATTATCTAACGTTTCAGATGAAATCAGATTATGCTTACGTGGCACCATCTTACCGCCAAGCCAAGTATCATTCCGCACAGGAAAAGAACACCTATTTGTACAGTTTCCAGTACAGGTCACGGCATAATCCATTGCCAGAATGGATGGGTACGCATAATTTCCAGTAGTCTACAATACACCTCAAACATATATGCCCTTGAACTAGTCCAAAGCAGCAACACAGATGTAATGCGTAGAAACCTAGCCTCCGGCGGAAGTGACATTTTTATCAGTCGCGAACTCTCAGATCTATTCATATTGATCGCACGATAACACCCATACCTCGCGTATCATGATGATTGACTTCACAGTACGGACTGAATTGGAGGCTAAAATCCGGATTATTTATGTTTTCTAATGAAAATCTTTTGCCATCCATCTGGAGGAAGTCAAGTTTAAATAAACGCCAAATGTAGTTCATGAAGATACATTTGAAATTAAAGATATCGTTTCGTTTTCTTAGTCTTAAGTTTAGAAAAGTGATTATACGAGAAATGTCCATTATGGTTTTGCTTGTTGTTCAAGCTTTAGACAGTCTTCTGTGAACTCCAAGAGAAATAGCGAGCCAAAGTGCGAACGTTTTGTCAAGAATTAGTTCTTTAACTCTTTCGAGTTTAAATTTTAATTTTCCAACCTCTTCTATTACGTATCTGTTATACTAAATCATAGGACTGAAAATAAATAAGTAAATAATAAAAAATGCTTAATGCTGAATTAAACAAATAAATGCATAAATCACAAACAAATAAACAAATAGATAGATAGATAAATAAATGATAAATAAATGAATATGTAAATAAATAAATTTATGCTGAATAATAAGTAAATTAACAGTAAAGAATACATATAAATATTCATTTTCTTTCGAAAATCAAAAATATTATTTTTTCTCACAGAGCTAACACAGGGATATCGATCATTTGAAATTCAAATACCGGTAAATGTCAGATAATGTGTTTCTCTGGTACAAAACTGCACGGTGACTACACTGACTATATTCGTGCTTTGGTAAGAGGATCGTTTGAGCAAAGGTTTAAGCTTTTCACTGTCGAGGCACGAACAACTTAATAGTATCGACTACGATGCAAATTGTGATCACTTTGCGATGTAGTGATCACTTTGCGATGTTTGCGAAAATCTATCAGGACGACTCGTCGTCTTTGAAAATGAAAAGCAAGGATTTGAAAATGGTTTTATTCAGTGTGGAACATATCATGGAACTCTCATGAATGGGACAAGAAACAAAACAAGATAGTCATGTAAAAAGAGAACGAAGTTTTTGACCGTTGACATTTGTTTACGTTTATAAATTGACGGCGATGGTAGGAAAGCCGTGATCAAGATCGCTGTGATCAATTTTAAGTTACGTACTGCTTTCAGCTGCATTGTGATCTATAACCAATTCCAGATTTGTCAACAACTGTACACCTTCAGAGTGCCAGTACGACAGGCACAATTCAAGTGAAAAAAATGGCCAAAATGATGAAAGAATTTTGAATTTTGTGCCTGTTCGTCTGTAGACCATTAATTCTGATTTTTATTCATTTTACTTGGGCCTCAGCCCAAGTACATTTGTTTTCATTCCGTGAGAAAAAACTCTGTAAGGTATAACCATTTCTGGCTGAGACCAGGGAGGGCAAAATGTCTTGGCTTCATCTTTCTTGGCATAATAAATGGCGTAATGATGTTCACTGAATGGAAGTGCTGCTCTCAGCCAGTCTTGAATAAGTGAGATGTGAATATTAATGCTTCTCTATCTGAGTTTTTGCCACAAAATCTTCTGAATATAATCAAAATGTGCATCGAAATGCAACAATTAATGCACCCTCCGTTTCCTAGGCGATGGCACGACCCTTGCTACACCCACTGGACGAGCCAAAGTGGGAGGGGTAATTTCAGTTTGGTCGAACAAGAGGGCTCGAGACCAGAATTTAACATTTAAACTTGAAACATGTTTAATCGCTGACAAGATGTGGACTAGTTTTAATCAAAGTGAAAGTGTAAAAAGGAAAGGTTTTATATTCCGGACACAATGAAAAACATTACGACTGGAAACTGTACCCCCAGTTGAGAATAGTAATGCCCACAGCGATGGAGAACACTTATCCTTGAGCTGAGAAAACCAGACCATCATTTCGAAATAGAGCTGCAGATTCGAGAAGCTCGTTCAAAATAGCTAGGTACACCCCATAAAAGGGGTGGTTTCGAGTTTTGAGGGCAAATTTCGCCTCCTTCATATAGAAATCGTACGTTTGTTTTTCCAGGAGAACACACCATTTGACACAAAATTTGCATGTAAAGGGGTCGCCAGTAAGCACGTGGTCAAATCTGGCATAAGAAACAATATGAAATGTTGGGTAAAGCCAGTCCGAAATAAACTGATTTGAACTTTTGTGTTTTCTAATTTATACCACTGCAGTAACATTACCTTTTTTTGACAACATCACACAATGTAATACGTTTTGAAACTGAATTCTCCGACGTATTCTGTGTCTCCTTTGCTAAAAAATACGGTATGCCGATTACCATGTAAGGAGATGATGACGTCAAGACAGATTTGTAGTGCGTTTGGTCCTGGATGGTGCACGAAGTTTTGTCAAGGTAGCTTGTGTATTTATTTCCTAAATGGGAGAGATTAGGGTCGATCTAAACGAAGGCCGAAGAATGTTATGATACTCTGAGCGAACTGAACTCTAACGCGAATGGTTGGATAATTTGGAGGATGTCTAGAATGATCTCGTCTCATTAAGATTATTTGGCGGTCAGTATTGAATTTCAACTGCGTCACAAGTTTGCGAAATGAGTATTCCGTCGAACGGTCAACGAACGATATTTTAGAAATCTGGAGACATGGCACATCGCATTTTTATTTTAGTATTTTATATTTTACAAAAGATTTAAGAAGCAATGATTTTGTCGAAAATTCTGAAAAAAATACAGGAAGATTTGATCGCGAACACATTTCACTTGGGGTCAACAGCCCTGCGTACGATGCTGTGTGTTCCGCTACAGCTAATCGCCCCGCTCACCACAGCCCTGCAAAGACCCGTACGTAGGGTCGGTGACTTCAAATCCATTTTGGGACTTGACGTAAAAAGCCAAATTACTGCCGAAATTCAGCGTTCTTGGGCCTAAGTCGTATCCCAGCCTACCTCAGCTACTCGATCGCTTCCAAAAAGACAGTCTTTTATCACTTCTCGTAAATAACCGTCGATGTCGGCAACTCTCTCGCTAGCCCTGCGTACGATGTTGTGTGTTAGCTCTAGCCACAGAGTAAGATACACAGAGTGGCAACACCTATTGTTTAAGGCGTGAAGCGGTTACGTAAGCAATCCATGTTTGCCTCGCCTCATGAAGCTCTCGGCTCTCTTTTCCGAAGAGTGCCGACCATGAAACCTTCGGTAGTTTCCGGATTTTCGCTAATTTTTAAGCGAAAGTATGTTCGGCAAAGTTCGTGTTGTTGTTGTCTTTTGGTGCTGAGCGGAATTGGCGCGCTGGCGAAAGCTGGAAAGTTTTGAGCCTTGGAGAGGTGAGTTTTACAGTTTTAAAAATTCCTCTCACATTTTTATGAATATATAATGAGTGTGTTTGAACCAAATTTGAAAGTCTTTTATCGATCCTGTCAGATTTTACTCAATGGTTTACGGTCTGTCATACCGTCTACTACACGTCTGTCCGAAAACGACGTGTTTATGAAACTGCTGGCGTGTTATGTTTTGATTGGCGTGAGGCAGTGTTTCTGCCCTGAGAGCACACAAAGTAAATATCTGAAACATTGTTGCTACGCGACAGGCAGCACGACGCCATCGACTCGTCGTCTTGTCCAAACAGAAGATCAGGAGAAAAAATGTGGTAAAAATCTCAAGGATTGGCCCATTGTGTTGCGTACGTACGAATCGGTTGTTCCCGGGGCACATCGTGTGTTTGCTTTCGAGTCAAAACTGTTTTATACACGTCTGAAATTGAAAGTGAACGTACTATTCTGGCGGCTATCCCACCAAAACAACATGCAATTTTGTTTTCCAAATCTACATCTATCATCATATACCGTACGTACAGTACGCTGTACGTACGTACGTGTGTTGTATACAACTGTGAAACAGCCAGCCATTGTCAACTTTCATCTTTTTTGTTTGCGCGTCAGGCACTTTACAAATCGACGCGTGCCGCATTGTCTGGAAAGTAAAATCACAATCGACATATAAAAACCGATGGCGTGTGACAAATCTAACATGGGAGGGATGATGTACAACCGTGTCCACTACTATGATGGCAAATTGCATGGAAATGACTTCATTAATAGCCTTATATTTTCTCTTTAACCTTTTGAGTGCTGTAATTTTTTCCACAAAAAATTTAGTGCAACATGTAACCAATTTTTATGAATTTTCTGTAATTCTTCTGACAATTTTGAACCAAATGCAAATGACATTACATTTGCTACAGATTTTTATCACAATTTTGGCAAAAATCTGAAAAAAATTGGCAGGCGCATATTTTTTCAAAGTTATCAAAATTGACTTTGGCGCTCAAAGGGTTAATAATGTGTATCTTAGTTTATCTGATACAGAATTACCATGGCAGTAAGTCACCATAAGAAGCTGAAAACTCTTTGTAGAGTGTGTGGCTACCGACTGAAAAAATTAAAGAGGAGAGGCGGTTATGCCAAAGTCTGTGATTTCAGCGAAGAAATTTTGGAATTGTTTAACATTAATGTGAAAGATGATGACCCACAAATCCATCCACCGTATATATGTGGGACTGATGAAACCATCTTGAGAAAGAGTCGTCGGGCGAATAAGAAGACAAGATATAAAGCAGCAAGACCAACTTTAGTGTTCACACACTGTTCACAGGATGAAAACTGTCGTGTTTGCCAAAGTAGCATTAAGAGAGCACCAAGGCGGCCTAAAATATGGAAATCTTCCGTTTTGTCCAACAATCTCAATGTATGTAACTAATTTTCTACATGATCCTATTCAAATCAATGCACTGACCTTGCACTAACATCGGGCATATGTGATAAACTGTATTATTGACTGTTTGTTTGTTTCCTTACCCAAATAGGCACAACAATCTTTTATGAGAGATTTGCCATCAGAAGTTACTCCCATACCTGTATTGGATGATCACAATTTGGGATGGTGAGTTTTGTTTGTGAGTTTTTTGTAATTAAATGACACAAAAGAGAAGTAAATGCCATATGAAGTCTATACTGTATTTGATAATGCATGAGTCACACTCTCACATATCATCAGTGCTGAGATGGAATTAAATAAATGGCTTTCTCTGATAATAATATGTTATAGCAAACAAGTAATCCATGTATGTTTTATTAAGTGTTCTGTAAAGAACAGTCAGGGTATTGGGCACTACTCTTTTTAAATTTAGAAGAAAACAATTCAGTTATCATGATGTAAATTTGTAAAAAAACTGAATGAGAAATTCATGTGATGACAATGTCCCATCTCAAAATTTCAAAATATTATCTTCACATGTACTAACTTGTGAATTTGTCCATTTTTATTTTGCACACATTTACATTATTTTAATTTGCATCTCTTTCTTTCAGCCAAGAAACTGCTATCAAATTTGATGATGAAGGATTTGGAGCAGATGAGTTCTATGTTGAGTATAGTGGCAAGATGTATCAGTATGATCCAAATATCATCAATGATGATGACTTCAGGAATCTTCTTGCTGCACAAGAGAATGAAAGGTGCTTCAGAACACTCTCAGATGAATTGGCAGCTCCTGGAACACTCCCACAAGGCTGGAACACTGCCATTTGTGCAGACAAAATCTACATTGTACATTTGTCATTCAGTGACAAGTTCCCAGTCATTAGCAAGTCAGTCAAAATCAATTCAGATCTTTCTATTGCCATCACTGTACACGGCCAGCAGTTACATCCAGATCATCCAATATTCAACAAATGCTTCATAAAGTCAAAACAACACATTCTGAGATTTCTGTCTGAGTTGGACAAGTTTAACATTTGCTGTGGCAACTTTGATGAGGATTTCCTGGAACTTGTACCCAGCGTAACCGTCCTGTCTCATGCTGGCCAAAAAGCAATTTCAGCATTCCGGGAGGGAAATTTCTGTGCCATTTCTACTGATGGTGTCAGGTATGAGACCACAATTCGTTCTGTTGAATGCAGTTTGCTTACCAATGGAACAAGGTGTCATTCTTGCAGTAAGTACAGGGGGACTTTACGAAGTATGCGAAGTAGAAATACAAGATCACACCTCAAAGACAGAATCAGTACTCAGTCCAGAGTTGCTTATACAAACCTCAATAAAGATGAACTCTGCGGCAGACTTCGTCATACTAAAGCACAGCTTAAACTGTTGCAAGCTAGAGACAAGCGCATCAAAGGCTATTTGCAAGAGACAATTAAGGACTGTGGCATTGAACTTAACAGTGACACCAGCAGTGACATAGCTTCCATGATGACTGAGAACACATCATATGTCATTTCTAATTACAAACCAGATACATTTGAAAGGCTTTTTTGGGAAGAACAGTTAAAGGCAAATGCTTGCAAGTCCCCTAAACGGATGAGATGGCACCCAATGATAATAAGATTGTGCTTGTCACTGCACCTCAAAAGCCCGTCAGCATACAAGACCATGAGAGAAAGTGGATTCATTAAACTACCTTGTAAGAGGACCCTGTATGACTACTCACACTGTGTAAAAGGCATAAGTGATTTCAGTCCAGAAGTGACTAGACAGCTGTTAAGAGAGATGAAATTAACTATGTTAGAAGAGTGGCAGAGGTATGTTGTCTTGCTACAAGATGAAATTAGAATTAAGGAAGATCTAGTATATGACAAGCACAGTGGTGAACTGATTGGCTTTGTGAATTTGGATTCGGTGGGAAATGATTTGCTTAATTACCAAGAGCGAATCCAAGCAAGTTTTGATAGCAGTACTGCTGACAGCAACCTGCGCCTTGCAAGATATATGCTATGCCTGATGGTGCGAGGCATAGCCACAAACTTTAAGTTTGCATTTGCACATTTTCCCACTTATGGTATAACAGCTGATGAACTTTTCAGCATAATGTGGAGAGGAGTGGAGTATCTTGAGCAGGCAGGAGTGATGGTGTTGGCAACAACATGTGATGGGGCAAGCCCTAATAGGAAATTCTTCAAGCTCCACAGACAGCATAATGCACCGAGAGACACTTTGGTATACAGTACAGTAAATCCATTTGCCAGTGAACCTAGGAAGCTTTTCTTCATATCAGACCCTCCTCATCTCATAAAAACAGCAAGGAACTGCTTTGCTAATTCTTATTCCCATAAAAGGAGTAGGAGAATGTGGGTGAGTAATTTCTTAAAATTTATTACTTTAACTTTTTTCAGTGATGTGTAATTCAGCGCTAAACATCAACTGCGCACAGTACAGTAATTTTATATATAGTAAAAACGTGAGACATAGCTTCAAGAGTACACTGGATAGGGACAGTTTTACATTGCTGATAGTGAAATATTGTCATGGGACTGTTAAAGGCAGTAGGAAGTCATATTGCTTTTGTCACTTGGTGAAAATACTTTAGAAATGGCAATTTGGCCCCAAATGGGTATAATTTTAGCTTATAAACCATCAATCTCACTTTGCATAACCATGTTTGCAGATTTTCGCAAGTGTTTTACCACATGAGAAGGGGAATAAAATAATATTAATTTCCTGGATTTCAGTTACTGGTCATGGCGCGCACCGTTTCAAAGTGTGCGCACTGACTCTTTTTTGTCCTGTTTTTCATTTGTCCCTATGGAAAAAAAGGGGAAATGTATCAAATTCCACCAAAAAATTTTTTAAAATCGCGTCGACGCATCATTTTTGCCACATTTCAATGACCAGAAACAATCTTTTTTTTTGGCCTTACTCATAATTTTTATTTTCATACATCTGATTTGGTTTTGTCTTCCAGAGAAATCACAAAGACATATCATGGCTACATATTGTAAATCTATATGAGCAACAGAGTGCAGGACTATATAGAACTGTTATGAAGCTGACACGATCTCATGTCCACCTTACCTCATTCTCAGTGATGAGAGTTAACTTGGCTGCACAGGTAAAATTACGCAAATATTTGTGACCAGATGAAGTGTGACATCCATGTCTTCGACAATACATGTGTGAACACCTGAAACTTCATGTGTCAATTAGAAAAAATAAAGTACGTACTTAAGATAGAGGCTGAATTAACAGGTGGGCTGAAAAGTAATAGCTCAGAACATTTGAAATAGAAAATTTTTATTGCGGGTGTCAGCAGCAAAAGTGATAAATTAAATTTGTCATGCATCAGTTTTTGTGCCTGACAGCTCCTATGTGTCCCTGGATATTGCTGATTTGATAAGTACCAAGAAATTTTTACGTCATAATCATTAGAAAGAAAATGGAAAAATTTCTTCAACATTAACATGTTTCCACATTGGACATGATTCATTTGTAAAGATTCAAAGTAATTTGTTTGTGTATTTTGTATTATTATGCTAACAGGTCTTAAGTCGGTCAGTAGCAAATGCTATTGAAGCCAGTGGATGTCAGCAAGTCACCGAGACTGTGAAGTTTATTAGAATGTTCAATAAATTCTTTGACTGTCTGAATGTAAGGTCAATCAATGAATGTACACGGACTGGCAATCCAGATGTTCGTCCATACACAGACGTTAATGACCCTCGGTTCGAGGTGAGGCTCTGAACTTATGATAGTGGTGTTACCATTTCAGTCTGTAGCAGAAAGATTGACTTTTATCTATTTTTACAGTTTCACAAACTTTATAGTGTCAGAAAATGGTCATGAAATTGACAAATACTTTACATTCACTGCCAGGCCGAGAATGACAAATGTTAAAGTTGATATCAGCAAATTGTTACAAGTCACTATTTTCTTCTTACATGATGAAACTTCATCATTCCAATTCTGTACTCACTTTAAAATCTGTTCAGAGACTTTTATCATGCTTCAAATTACAAGATCTTTCCAAGTTTCCACTTCAATTTACATTTTTTTCAGGGGTGAGCACATCAAAATTTATTATTGGTCAACAGATGCATTTTTCATGTGACATTCAATTACTAAGGGTTTGAATTTTATTGCCTGATTTTTGATCCAGTAAGAAAATTATTGCATGGCTGCTTGTGTCATTGCCTACACTACAAAAGTTTCCCATGTTTTTTGTACCTCTTAATAGTGGCTACAGAATGACTTTCTTCAATACTTTGCGGAGTGGAAGGAGCAAGTAGACAACAGGCAAGGGGTGTTTACCAGGAAGGAAAAGGGCCAGATGATGCTCAGCTATCAGACACTACAAGGAATTGAAATCACAGGTTATTATGTCTTTCATTGTATCTCATTCAACAGGATGGTTTCCCTTTTAAAATCACACTAAGTTCCAAGTTTAATAGCAAGGAATCCCCAAGGAAATTAGCAGACAAAGGAATTTTTATTTTAAAGTCATTTTTGAAACACATTACAAAATTAAACAAGAGGAAAGACAATTTATTATTTCAAATGCACTGTCCATAATTTACATAGTAGTACTTTACATCACTCTGTCAACATGTAAATACAAATTGTGCACAGTCAGTTATTGCTTTTTTTTTTCAGTTCGTTCATTTGTTGAGGCATGTAAGTTCCTACTGCAACAAGGTGCCCAGTTTGTTCTTAGTGAACATTTCAGTCAAGACCCACTAGAACAGTGGTTTGGTAAGCAACGCCAAGCAGGTGGATGGAATGAAAACCCCACAGTCCAAGAGTTTGATTACAATACAGTGAATCTAAGAGTTCAAGGTTCAAGTTTGACAGCGCCTGTTACTGGAAACACCAATATGCACAGAGAGGCCATGCAGTTTGCAAATGACACTCCTCTCGAGAAACGTCCACGTATATCATGATACTGGCAACATACACTAAATTAAGCACTGGCTGTCAGTGTGAATGGAACCACTGATCTACATTCGCTTCAATTGTTTTCTAATCCCTTTTTGTCCTTTTATATTCATTCTAGCATTTTTTTGGTGTTTCTCTGTCAAGGACATATGGATTGCTTTACCATGAACATTACTGAACAATCTACCTAGCACTGACAGAAGCTGGAGCTTAAGTTCATCAGATAGCGGCCTGGCCATTTTCACCCAGTATTCTAAAATGATAGCATCACTACACAATAGCTCCTCGAATTTAACAACATCTATTTTAGTCACATGACCCATAGCACTGTGTACATAGCATTTTTTGATTAGCCGATCCATACTGCGGACAAGTAGAAATGCTTGGTCAGTTGGCTGGATCAGGCCACCACGATTCTGAGCATCAACCCATCGTTTTGTTTCAAGCAGATAAAAGCTTGTGTTACCCGTACAGATTAATTGCTTCAGTACTGATACAAAGCTCTTGCTTTAGTTGTTTTCTGCTTCCAAAATTTTTTTATTAGTGACTTAATCAAATATCCTGTGATGTACCTGATGGCTTGTTGTTCTGTTTGTGACAATGTAGCTGATGAATCAGAACCATTGTTATTATTGTGTGCTTCTACATCATTAGTTGTACGTTTTCTTACAAGATGAAAAAATAATCTTTGTACAAATGTCTGGTAAAAGAGTGTCACTGGATGTCCATCTTGAGAATTCAAAGAAAAAATGCGACACACTGACTCTTTCAAGTCCACATTGAAACGTACATTATGATAACGACACCACATTTCCTCTCTTTGGGTTGTTGGAATGGTATACTTGTCACCAGCTGTACAAGCTGAATGTAATAATGTTTGCGATCTGTTTAACATCCTCTGACACTTGTATCTCATCTTTACGTTGTTGATAGGCACTTCTGGCTTTGCAGGCAACATCTATGATAGCTTCTCCATGCATACTCTCTGGAATAGCAAGGTATGGGCAGCTGATGATGCCATCTAATACTATGTTGATCCCATCAGTTACAATATTCAGAGCGCATTCTAGCAGAAATGTTGGCAATCCTGTAAGAAAGTGAAACTTTCATGAACATAATACTGCAATGCAAAACGCTACTTTTACTTGTTGTAATGTTAAATGTTCTAATGTAAAGATAGTTGACTGCATGACACTTCTTGTTAAATGTACATTGTTGCATTTTGGTAAATAATTGTTATTTACATATCCATGTTGATGTCTTCAAACCACTTATTAATTTTATGTAAAACTTCACAGTGACACCAACAATTATGGTATTTGTCATGCTACAAGTATTAAATGTAATCCCTGTGTAGCTATTGTAAGTGTGCTTAGGTACAAATGATGGCAATGCTATATAAAGTTAACCCTTAAGTTGAAATCAACATGACATATTCTCAAATAAAAAGTATGTGCAGATGTCTAAGGGCACAGAACAACCATGGGGTCTCATGATGGAGCTACAACCAAAAAAGTCAAATTTCTGTGCACAATAGCAAACATTTTTTTTTGGATAAGGAGGGCTTTAATAATTGTACATGTATGATGGTGAATTTATTGATATTTACATATTCATATCAAGCTTTTGTTGAAATCTCAGGAGTTTTGAAACAGTTAAACTTGACAATGGCACTCATTGTACTGGGAAATAATCGTACTTGTCAAAGTACAACTGTGATGTCATAATTGTATCAGACCATGCATTAAAACAAAGTAACTTACGTGAATGTTGTGACCTGGTCTTTGTTCTTGCACCTATAATGGCCTTTGATACACTGTCAGGTTTTCTTTCAGTAGATGATTCTACGCCAACTAGTACTTGCGAAGCAACCTTGCAAATGTGGTCCTTTGCTGTATAGTAAGGAAAGAAGAAGACATTATCCATTAATGTCTAGTTTCAGTAGCAAGACAATTTGAAACAGGTTTCAATTTTTTTGAACATTGGTAAAACAATTGGAGAGACTTCCTTTTGTACCACTATCCATGCTCATTTGAAACATAAATACAAACTTATTTTAATGCAAGGGGTGGGTAGAAAATAAAACAGAGAGAAAGAAAAATGATCTCAGCCTGGGGTGTGAATTATTCTATTTTCATACCATGACTGTTTGTGTGTTTTCAGTAGGATAACAAAAGGAAGTCTCTTTCCAAAAAATTTCTATCTCAATAAATATTATACGTGATAACTACAGACAGCCAGTGAATATGGAAAATAACCATTCAGAAGTATTTTCACTTTACAACAACACCGTCCTGTCTTAGTTCTTTCAATATTTTAACAGAATGCAATATACAATTGTACCAGCAAGAGAAAATCTGTCTTATAATTTAGGACTGGAGCAGAATGCAGGAAATATGGGACAAGAAGAAGCTGACAATTATATAGATGGTACACTTATGATAAGCGAATGCTGACTGTTATGCTGTGTAAAGCAAGAATGCAATATTGTTGCGGTTATCATGAGGTTGTTGCTGTTTTCACAAGTGAAGTGCTACCGTAGCACAAAGGAATAGAAATAGTCTGAGGAAGCAGTGAAAATATCTACATGTATATCCCCAAACTGACCTACCTTGGAAAAAGTACCAATAGAGTACATTTTAATACGTCGTATAGACATAAGACAAGGAGAACTTCTCTGTGGTAATGCGGCAGTCAATGTCGAACCCCCACCTTTGGGCATAGTGCGGGTTTGCAAATTCCTATGAAATTTGTCAAATGCCACGCCCCCTTGGCAGACAACCTGGAAAATACCCACCTAAAGCAAACAAATCCCTATCCCCGATTGGTGGGGCATTCGATTGTCAGTGAAAGTATCAAGGAGGTCCATATGAGGCACTTTCCCCGCCCCTCGGGCATAGTTGCATGTAATCCCCATCGTTCGAGGTGACGGTCCCTCGTGGATTACATTGACTGCTGCATAAAAAAGATACCACTTGCTGATCCTACTCGAGTGATTATTTTTTCGGAAACTTTTGACACTTCTTATAACTTGTAAGGGTGCCGCCAACGTCTGGATTGGACAACAGATCAGTTCAGTTGCAGTACCACACTCTCAACATACCAAAGATGTGAAGTATGTACCACTTACCGTTGTATTTTCCTGAGACCTTATGTACTTTAATGTGATTTGAAAATCCCGAGGCAGATTTTAGGAGCTTCTCACAGATTGGACATTGGTATTGTTGCGAGCACACAGAACTAGCACTTGCGGGAGCAGACATGATATCGATTCCCAGTTCGACATCTGCAGCTTGGCTTTCTTCAGAAAAGGACAGGTCCAAATCACTGCCAAAGCTATCGTCTGAAAGATCGTCGATTTCAATTTCTGCGAGCTCGCGATCGTTCATGTTTGTTTTGATGCGATTACAAAATAGCGCCACGCAAAGGGTTCTGGGAAATCTCGTCCTACAATTCGCATAATCTCGTGAAATTATCAACCACGCATAAAATTCCAAACAGTCTGACACCTGTTAAGCTCATTTTAACATGAAAGGGCCGAGACGACCATGGAACAAAAGGCATGATGTGTTGCCACTCTGTGTATCTTACTCTGTGCTGTAGCACATAGCATCGTACGCAGGGCTAGGGGTCAACATGGGGTCGCAGCCATGTTGCCTCAAAACTTATTTCTGTCTGCACTCAAAACTCAAAAATGTCGGATATGAACCTGAAAAATCGATGCAATTTTGTCAAACTTCGGCGAAATTTCAGCCTTTAGACAAAATTTCATCTAGGTAAGGTAAATTTACTGAAATTTGATCGACAAATAATCCTGAGCTTGAACGTGACAGCTCGCCTTCTCCGGGAAGTCAAGTATCCAGCTGCCCATACACAGTTGCCCATATGGCCAGGTTTATGAGATTGTTTTCAAGCGACGGCGGCAGACCGTACGGGGCTCTGGATATGAACCTACCGCCGGTGTAGCTGTAATAACTGTTGTGTTGTTTTTAGTGCCCACGGACGAAGTCCTGGGGGAGTTATAGGTTTGGTCATGTCAGTCCGTCCGTCCGTCCGTTCACGCAGATATCTCAGACATGCCCTGGTCAATTTCTTTCAAACTTTGCACAAGAATAGTACCCAACACCATACAGATGCATGTCAATTTGTTTTAAAACATGCGATCGAATTTGGCCGTGTTAGAGGACTTTTTAGTTTACACCTCCATAGACTCCCATGTATAAGGCAGCTCTCCATAGACTCCCATGTATAAGGCCAAGAAAAATAAAAATTTAGTTTCTCATCGTATTCATATTGCCTAAAGGATGCAGTGACACAGTTTTTTTGTCCCCACGGATAAAGTCCAGGGGGCTTATAGATTGGTCATATCCGTCCATGAGTCCATCAGTGAGTCCATCGGTTCACGCAGATATCTCAGACATTTTGACAAAATATCATGTGACCTTGGTGACCTTTGACCTCAAATATACATTATTGTCCATAACTCAGTAACCACAAGTGCTAAACCTTTCATATTTGGTATGATGGGACACCTTATTACGCCACATATTGTGCCCCATTATTTATGCGCATATCTAATTTTGAGCGAGCCAATAGAGCTAGAGGTCTGATTTTTGGTATATAGGGATAAGTTAACAATATAATTTGTTTGACAAAACGTCACTTCCTCAATGACCTTTGACCTCAAATATACATATTTGTCCACAACTCAGTAACCACAAGTGCTACACCCTTCATATTTGGTATGATAGGACACCTTATGACACCATATATTGTATCTCATTAATTATGCACATATCTTATTTTGAGCGAGCCAATAGAGCTAGAGGTCTGATTTTTGGTATATAGGAATAACTTAGCAATACAATTATTATGACAAAATGTGACGTGACCTCAATGACCTTTGACCTCAAATATATATATTTGTCCACAACTCAGTAACCACAAGTGCTACACCCTTCATATTTGGTATGATGGGACACCTTATGACACCACATATTGTACCTCATTAATTATGCACATATCTAATTCTGAGCAAGCCAATAGAGCTGGATGTCCGATTTTTGGTATATAGGGATTACTATAGGGTAGAAATCTAAATAAGCCCATCTAAATATTAGACATCTACCATCGAGAACAAAAGAAATTTGCTGTAATTTGAATATTTAAGGAGTTTAAGCAATTTCCACTATAAATAAAGAACCCCTGCCTCAAACTCCACAAAAATTGCTAGACATATTTTGCCGTTGTCATGCATTAACCAGTTAATCAAATGCCTAATTGACAGGAGGAAATTCAAGACCATATTTGAATAGTAGTATATATTGTCCTCAAAATTACTCTATCACGGCCCAAGTACTCATTGCCTTCAGCAATACTGCCTTGTTATTACTGAATTCATCAGCAACCCGACACCTACGCAAGCTGATGGACAAGACGTCGACTGGGAAGAATTCAACAACACCGGCAACGCCTACCTGGAAATCAACAACCAATCAGAAGTAAAGTACCATTTCAGGTCACGTGAAATGCACTTTTGGGAGAACTACTTTGACAAAGTTGCGTTTCGAGAGCCACAAGTCGTTGAAGAACCGTGTCCCGTGTCGCCTTCCTGGTCCGCGAGGTCTACAAACATGATCACGATGGTTCTTGTGACGATTGCAAATACGTTCTCTGCTAAAGAGTCTGACAGGGAAGATGGACACGTGTACATGTCACTGTGACCTATATCCTTGTATCATAACACAGCAACAGAGTGCGATATGGCTTGCAAATATCCAGGATCCTTGAGAGGAATGAAAAATGTTCTCATTAGATTCTAATACAAAAGACCCATCTTTAGGCACTGTAGGTAACACATTACTTCTAAATCAACTATTTCCCACGCTTTGCTTGAAGAAACGCTTATAGGGTAATTTTTTAATCAAGAGTAGTTCATATTAGAGAATTTATCCTCCTTAAATTAACCAATTTTGAAATTGAAAGTGACGTCATTATCTGTGCTAATTCCATCGGTGTTAATTAAAATTTCGGGTTTTTACAAGTACAGAAAAACCAGCTACAGTGAGTGTGTAATTTTTCTATTGAAATTCAAAAAAAGCTTGTACCCAAACTTGAGATCAGCAAAAGACTGATTAACCTAAGAGGCATCCTTCCCATATCCTTCCTAAAGTGAAACTGTATTATGGTCGCCAAAAGGTGGTGTCGTTCCCTTGATTTCCAATTATCCAAAATACACAAGTTGTCTTTAAAAGATGTGGCTTTTTCGTACATTTTAAGACTGACAGGTCAAAAGGTCAGGTCAGATCATGATACAATAAATAGAAATCGAGTCAGTATTGCTTTATAGAGAGGTCCACTTTGAAAATCGAATATATCGGGCAAAATTTATCCCAAAGCCTTAAGAAATTAATCGACCGATGTATAACCTACCGCTATTGTATATGTAAACTTTTTCATATTCGGACCAGTAGTTCTCTGGAACTTGAATCGACGGTTTGCTTATAAGTTGTTTCGTAATTATAAATTTATGTCTGATAAAAAACCTACAAACTATTTCACTCTAGGGCGATTGCCATATGAACCCATGGAATTTGTGGCGAGAGAGATTACTGAAGGCATGCATATGGAGTTATATATATATAAATTTTAAATACTGCATATACAGCCGTGCAACTTAAGGGTGATCGAACGACTAAATTGTTTACCAACAATTTTCGTTATTTTTCTCTAACATTAAGATTTATATGTGAGGATGAGATTACGACAAAAAATCAATATGTCACCAGATTAATTTGGCGGCTAGAAGGATTCGAAATACACCCAATTTATCTCATTCGAATGACGGAAATTATGAATCTCCCGTAAGCGTTGCCTAACCCGCGGTTCCTTTCTTGAAATGCTTCACTTGTTTTATTTACATGTGAACCATATTGAATAATAAATGAAAGTTTTAGCTATTTTTCCGCTGAAAATGTGCATAAGAATTTAAATTATCACTCCTAAGGCCTTCCAAAACATT
Source organism: Ptychodera flava (assembly GCF_041260155.1). Taxonomy (NCBI): domain Eukaryota; kingdom Metazoa; phylum Hemichordata; class Enteropneusta; family Ptychoderidae; genus Ptychodera; species Ptychodera flava. The sequence goes on from NC_091949.1 coordinate 7,292,255, forward strand.
AGTTAACGCTATTGTAAACTTAAATGTAATGACCACGTCTTATCAATACTTTGTAGAATTATTTAGATTTCCACATTTTTTTTTCACATAGATTATTGTTCAGATATTGCACATTATATGCATCAAATAAACATATGGGGTCACAAGCCTATTTACAATGCTACATCGCCTAACATCATCCCCTCCCAGGGCTCGAAAGTAGCGGTAGTCCCGCGTCCATAGACTACCAACTTTTCTCCTGGACTACCAAAATCCGTGAAATGGTAGCCCACACGGACTACCAAAGCGTGGGACCTGAAATTCAGTCAGTACTTGGCATGACATGACCGGTATGTTATTTTGGGACGAGCTAAATGCAGTCAAACCCAGATGAACACAGAAAGGCCAGAGTATGACTTTGTTATGCAAATTACGAAGACCATCGTGCAGTGGAACTTTGCAATAAAGTTTCAATATCTGATCTGACGTATAACAGGCACAGGAAATGATGGCCAATGGAAACGCATTTTCGTTGCATTTTGACAGGGACCATGATTTTGGTCATTATGAATCATTCACAATTACATAAAAATTATGCTTCCTCCCTACAGAAAGCCCATGGTCTATTTTCAGCCCTGCAACAGTATGTCTCAGTGCCGAGAAGGTTCTGCCGTTGTCATGACGACTATCAAAATGTGCATACAACTCTGAGAGTGAAATGGGTTGTCCTTAGGTCACCAATCTTTTGAGTATCACCATCACCCATTTACCTGTTTCCGTTGGTATTAAAGGTGCGCAATATTCTCATCAAATGACCAGAAAATTCACTTCATAGGCAGAATCTTGAAAAATAGCCCTTTCTTGTCTAGTTCACGAAAAAAGATATCCTTGAACTAAAATATGCAGGGACTACCAACCATTGTTACTGGGCTACCAACTTCAGAAAATGGTAGCCCAAGTGGACTACCAGGGAAAGAAGTTAATTTCGAGCCCTGCCTCCCCATATGTGAAATGGGAAAAATTACAATTTAATGAGAAATATGTCCTTTCCAAATGACTCAATCACCCTTAAGTTCTGAAATAACATGTCATCCCATATCTATCTATCTATCTATCTATCTATCTATCTATCTATCTATCTATCTATCCACACTCACGTATATGTAAGGGGTTGAATATTAATTATATTAAAGCGCAACTTGTTGTTTTAGAAGACCATAAGGACCGCGTGAATTACACTGTAGCTCGATACCGATCAAATACGCTTCACAGGGTCAAAAGAAAATTTATGAGCCCTTTACTGCAGTGCACTCGGTTGTAATCAGTCCAAAGGAGGGCTTGTCTCAGGTGATAACTTCGAGTCGATTGTTCTACGTCTCACCACGTGATTCTACCCAAAACCATATATTTTCCCTCCAAGTGGTTACTAAACTAGGTCGGTGTGTTCTAGCCTTGTTACAGAGTTATCTCATTCATCCAAAGATAAAGAAATGTCTGTGATTCATCCAAGACTTTTGAAGGTCCTCACCTAGTAGTCATTGAAACAAAGCAATGTCTGTGATTCATCCAAGACTTTTGAAGTTCCTCACCTAGTAGTCATTTTAACAATTGCAAATGCTGGCAATTTGGCAATGGCAGTCCAAGCATCAACTTACCAATATTTACGTGCCCGGCGCCCACTCCAAACCCATAGTGAACGAAAGTAAATTTTGCACAACATAATATACGATGCAAAGCCGAGTACATTATGGAGTGCAAAATTTGCTAGAGTCCATGGTAGAGACCTCTGGGGCACAACACTTGATAATCGGATATATTATCAGTTATAAGCCGAGTGGATGACGTGACAAAATCCACTTGTATTGACAAAGCTATAATATATTTCACAATAGAGATTCCCAAACAGGTATGTTTGTTTGTCGTACTTTTCGCTGACTTAGAGACGAATTGTATCATGGTGACTTAACGGGATACAGTAGATGCATTGTGGATCAAAATGTTTCGTTTTGTTTATCTTTCCGTCATTCAAATAAATCACGCTTCAAAGTATGACAGCTTACACAAACACATAAACTTCACCTACTTCACCGCTGAAACAATGTACGTGGCATGCGCGTTCTTCAAAACGAAGTATTCGGGCGTGTTCGCCGGCATACCATTTGCTTTACCACCGCTAGAAGATCTTCACTTCGCTTACCCGCAACCATGCACCTGTGTCATCGGTTGGCACAATCAAAAGCAAGTTCAGAATTAAAGCGGCCCGTCCACAGCCAGAATGGTTTCTATCGACCTATAGTCTTATGTAGTCTTGAAAATTAGGGCGAATACTGTATTTGAATATATATACGTTGAATATATACGCTAATTACGTATGTTTTCAACTTCTGTAGAATGCAGACAATTGTAACTGTTTCGATGACCTGAGCTGATACTTGGAAAATATCAAGGAATTAAATGTAAATACTCTGAGAAAAAAATCAATATGTGAGATATTTTCAAACCCTCTTACTTTACGTATAAGGTCATTTTTTGACCGGGAAGGTCGTGTTCATCATTATATTTGATACTACACTGATATGTTGTACACTTCGAGCACGTTGACATATGATCATGTAACTGAGGTTTTTTATATACGCTCTTATGTAGAGTGCTCCTTGTGGACAGATATTCGGACTCCCAATTTTTTACAGTACATGTTTTTGTAGCACATACAGTAATAGAGCTTTCACCGCCCGGTTTCGCTGGCTTTTTGTGCAAATTAAAAAAATGCTATTTTTCTCCTTTGTGTTAACGCAGGGATGGCGGCCATTTTGAATTTCAGTTGTCGGTAATATTGAATAACTGTTTCTGTAGTACCAAATTGTGCATGGTGACGCCTAATTTTTATTCTTGATTTCGAAAGTTTCCCTATGAAGATTTTGTCAAAAAAGGTTTAAGTCTGTCGATTTCAAGGCGCGAACTACATTAACAAGAAACGGTATACACATATTGACTGACCGTGAGGGTAACAGCATACCTTTGTTGCCCGAGGGCCTGAGCGTCGCCCCAACACTCTGTCCGTTTCACGTGAGGCCAAGGCAACGGACCGATTTTGGGCGACTTTCAGTCCTGAGGGAAAACAAATATATGCTGATAACCGAATATGGCCAGTCAATGTGTGTTTGTAACACGCCTCATCCCAAAAATCGAGCAGTTCCCTGAGATCTTCAACATTCGTACAAATTTTACAGAATATAAACGAACACTTTTAACCCATTAAGCTTTCAATTGTAGTGTTAATTTAGCTTCGCTAAACTTCACAACACTTGTTCTCATTTGCATACAACTTTGCACCTCGGATCTATAGATGCAACATCCATCACTCATCACTGTCGCAGACGACACGGCCACTGTGAAAATATCTCTGAAATTGGCATTCGGCCAAATTAAATGTGTACCGATCCCTTGTAAGTAAAATATTTTGACCGTTAGAGTGTGGACATCAGTTGTCGGGAGAGGGCGATAATACTATCAGAAGTTGTTTGACATAAGACGAATATCATGATATTATACATTTAAAGCATTAAAGTTAATAACGTTAAAACGAGTCGGTGAATGGATAAACGCTTCGTTATCACAAATCTTCCAGTTCATTCGCTCTGAATTAGTTTTTAAGATATTACCATTCTGTCTGCTGACAGCTGTAATTTTTACGTATATTCCACATACATTTTCTGTTTATTAACTCGTAAATGCTCAGTGCAATTTTTTTACACAACCTGTATGTGTGAGGCCAGCTATTGTTGACAATCATGATTGTTGACAATCATGATTGTTGACAATCATGATTGTTGACAATCATGATTGTTGACAATCATCTGAATAATAGTCCTGATAAGATTTGATTTGAAAAACAATGCATGTCATGCACGATTGGTATTTGAACATACTTTAAGAGAAGAAGATGAAAATGTACTTTATTATAGAACGGAAGTAATGAAAATATTGAAACGTATCAAAAAAGTACAATTTTTTCCTCCTTTGGAATTTCTTATTAACTGCATGTATATGCAATGTATAGAGCGGAAGCGCTCGGCTCGTGATGTTCCTCTGCTTAAAGATAGAAGGAAAAATTTGCGTTTTTTGTTCTCGTTCAAAATTGTTTAACACCGGCTATACGTTATGACACATACTTATCTTGTTCCTGAAAGACCAAAGAGATCAATCAAACCAAAACAATTCAGGGAGTTTATTTGTCATAACATAGTTGAAAGATATGCGTCAATAAATGCTCGTTGTTTCAAGATACAAACATTGTAATACAGATACTTGAAAATACTCTATAACTATTGTTGATTGGAACAGTCTGGATGATGATAATGTAAATGCTTGTACGGTTGATGCCTTTAAGACAGTCCTCCAACGCTCTGGCTTACCTCCCAGCATCGTCTTTTCCCCGTTGATGATATACCAGCAATCTGGTCCTTCAACGTATTCTTTCAAATTCAGATTCAGAGACGCCCTCTGGGTTGTTAACATGTACGCAGAGCAACTTGCCTCGAACTCTATCCAACCTCTACATGGTGACCCGAGAGGCAGTAAATCAATAAATCAATATGCCAATTATCTGAATACCCAAGAAGTGCATTTGTTTGCCGGACTAATCGGATATTTACTCAAATCAAGTAATCGTAATATGTGCATAATGCGGCGTCTGGTATATTTTTCATTAATTCTGAGTCTGTCGAGCGTGGTAGCTTACTCCAGCACCTACACAAACTTTACCTACGTCATCACTGAAACGATTTACGGTGCTGTACGTGGCATGCGGGTTCTTCAAGACGATGGGAAGTATTTGGACGTCTTCGCCGGGATACCGTTTGCTTCACCGCCGATAGGCGATCTTCGCTTTGCCCACCCCCAGCCTCCGTTGCCATGGGTTGGCACAATCAAAGACACGTTCAGGTTCAAGGCGGCCTGCCCGCAGCAGGAATGGTTTCTTCGGAACAGTTTTGAAAGCTTTGACAATTATGACGAAGACTGTTTGTATCTGAACATCTACGCTCCCCACGTAAGTAGGACAAGTAAACATAATTCAGCTATAGGTTCTTACACGCGTGCGTTATTCTCGAACTTTAACACTTTAAGGTCACTTCATAACAGACAAAGTATTATAGTGTACACGACCTGCTCGGGTGTGTATCTTATGTCATACTCGCATAAAAGATACCCTAGGGGACTATAAATCAAGTGCCGATGATGAATAGACAAGTTAAATTATGTCAAAATCCGAAAATACATCCGGCATAAAATTCGTTTAAGGTGACCTGGGAATGTAACTAACATGCACGGTATTAATGTATAACCAGTCCAACTCCGCATTTATCAATTAGATCTCAAAATACTTGACAGGTCCCCTTAGAGCAAAACTCGTATCCCGTCATGCTTTGGATTTACGGTGGAGCTTACAGATTCGGCACAGCTGAACAGTATGACGGGAGTATACTGGCGCAGAAGAATGTGGTTGTCGTGACGATAAATTATCGAATTGGAGCGCTAGGTAAATATGAAGCTGGCATCGGGTTTTGCAAGGGGTTTAATATGACAGGCATTCAAACCTGTTGACGTGTGACTGCGAGGGCGCAATTCTATACGTCTTATTATAAAGACAGCAACTTTTGGTGATTTTTCCCAGTAATGTTGCTACAAGTCTATTGTATCTCGGTCTACTATCCGGGGCATTAAATCGCTGAAATTGAAAGACGATGTGTTGAAATACGTTCAAAGTCGTCAACTGTAACGTACTTAAATTTCCCTATCCCGGGATACGATTTGCAATCAATTTCCCCTATTGCCTCACACCCTTCTCCCAATGGAAAACATTGATAAGTGCATAACTTTACCTTGTATGTTACGAGACGTGAATTTATTCGAATAATTTGGTGTGTATATTATGTATGCTTTGTCTGGTACATGAAGCATGATACGATCTCAAATGTTCACGAGCTGGCTGTCACACTATATTTAACTGTCATTGACCAATAATTTTATCCTCCATGTCATCGAAAACGAAACGAACTTCTTAATAATTAGTAAAACATCGTCCTTGAATTATCGTTACAGTAAATGTTTTATTAAGGTGTCCAACTTTAAGAAATGTTTTGTCTTCGGTGTAATTTTATTTATGCTAAGGGTGGCTGAGCACCGACGATGACGTAGCCCCTGGGAATTATGGTCTGCTGGATCAAATCGAGGCTATGAAGTGGGTGCAGGACAACATCGCCAACTTCGGTGGAGACCCGAGCAGAGTCACCATATTTGGAGAGAGCGCTGGTGGCGGCAGTGTTGGACTTCATTTGTTTTCCGATGTATCCAGAGGTAATACAACAAAAATGTGCAATAAATTTGTGTCCATGTAAAGATAGCTTGTTCGAAAATCGATATTCTAAATTGAAAGTTTTAACAAATCGCGGCCGGAGCATCAGCAATACATTTAGCTTGAATCCTTTTGTCTTAATGGCACAAGTTCGAACAATTTAAGAAAGGTCCGAGATTTGCTCAAGGATATTAAAGATATGTCCTTGAAGCATTGATGTAATAAAGCCGAACAATATTCGGCCTCGATGAGCAATATTCGGCCTCGATGAGCTTTTCTGACAAAATTACCATGTTTCTATTAACATACCATAAGGAAATCATAGGGTAGGTCGGTCGCTCGATCAACTTTTTTCTAGTTTATTTTTATTTTCATTTGGGTGCGAGCCATCAAAATTTTGCAAAACCATGGTATGGGTGATTTTTGAAAATGTATTAAATCATTTTGATACGGAGGTTTTAAGTAGGGTAAGTCGGGTTACCGGAAATACACATATCAATAATATTTCAATTACAAATTGGTGTGAAGCGCTCCGGGGTTTACTGGAGGCAACCCTCCCTTGCCGTGATATCTAAGTTTTCAATTACTCTGAGACAAAAGAGAAAACATCAACAAATCCAATTTCAAGCACACGAGTTACTGAACAGATGCACGCCGCCTTGCCCTTTCATTGCAATCTGAAGCCAGGGGAACTCGCCGACTTTGTTTTGCAGTCGGTTATAACTGAAGAACCTCATTTGTCGACAGGCTTGTTTCACGCCGCAATACCACAGAGTGGCTGTGCTGCATCACCCTGGGCTATCTACAGACCTCCACATAACGCCTCTGACGTCACGAGGCAGTTGGCCGAACAACTGGACTGTCCTAGGGAGCCTTCTCAAGATTTGGTCAACTGTCTGAGGACAACACCTTGGGACGTTTTCCACGGCATAACCGTCAGAGTAGGTACTAGGTGACAATTAACATGCTCATCCCTAATGCTTTGTGAAAAGCTCCATAATCATTGTTGATACACAATGGACCTTTGTAAGACCATGGTGGCGGTGGAATAGTTAAACGTCAGGCTAAAATGGCGTGTTCAAGACGTGCCGAAGTTGATTTTATTTTGTAGCGTACATTAAACTTGGTATGGGTAAAATATTTAGATAAATAGATATTTTTGAGGAAAAGAAACTATCATGAACGTCATTAAAGAGTGATCTATATGAAGTAAAATTTATGAATAGGAATTGTTGAATAATTTTATTGGTATTAGAAATTCAACAGCTAATTCCATAGCAGAAACTTGGTTAGGAAATATCATGAAAATTCTTACGGTTGCGCAGAATACACGCTGAGGTAATTTCAAGATTTAAAATCAGCTCGTGACGTTTTATCTTCGTTGTAATGGATGGTAATGTGAAATATCATAGAACCACGGCAACTCTCTCCAAATTTCTCCAACTTCTCTTGCTATTTCTTCAATTAAGTTTAAAGTTTAAACAAAGTTACTGTATTCTGAATATTATTAATTCATCAGTGCAGACCCGATTGTGATATCGACCCCTCTCCTGGCTTTCCATTTATCTCCTTCCGTGTTCACATCTATTGTCCTCACATGTCCTCCTTCAATCTACATATATTGTACCTAGGGACCTGACATGATATCGCCGTGGGCGCCGCGAATAGATGGGTACTTCATCAAAGATACGCCCGAAAACTTGCTTAGGTCGGGAAGGTTTACTCCGGTGCCGATGCTGATAGGGACCGTCAAGGATGAAGAGGCTGCAGTTTACCGTACGTTTCAAAATGATCAAATCAGGGCGTTTTTCAAGTTACTTTTACTTATATATCAAGGTTTACTGAATGCATTCTACCTGAGAATCGACTCTGTAGAGACAAGGGTGTACATAATTTTTCTCGCACGGTCAGCAGTTATTAATCTGATTCCCTCAGCCTGTTATAAAGAAACAAAAACAGCCACAATATCAAGAGATTACGATTTTGCTCCTTTCTTATGGTCCTGCGAAGAGTTCAATGACATGCCGCCATCCTGCATCCTGTGAAATGACTCTGTGTCTGAATCTATATGTAAATGTTTTGCAGGGGATCAATTGATGACGAAAGAAAAGTTTGATGAAGAACTTCTAGGATGGGTGGCGCGATTCGACTACACTGGCAACTCGGACGCCATCTTTGATGCAGTGGAGTATGAATACACCGAACCAACAAACCCGAATGATCAAAGTATGATCAGGCATCAGTGGATTATGGTGAGAACATCACGACGGTCTGAAATAAAATACTTCAAATGACAAAATACGAAAAACAACCAAACAAGTTAATGATCTTTCTTCTAAATCACAATCAGAATATGTCTTCAAGTAACTGAATTCATGGGTGCCGGAAGTGTTCAAATCCGTTTAATAATTTCCTCTGGGCATTACAAAGAGTTTACACTCATCTCAACAAGTCGTGAAGTTGAAAGATATTGGCTGTTCCTCAAACTTCAAAAATTAGCTCTAAATGAATAGAAAACATCAGAAAAAATTTACCTGTCTACAAGAACAAATGAAATAAATTATCTAACGTTTCAGATAAAATCAGATTATGGTTACGTGGCACCATCTTACCGCCAAGCCAAGTATCATTCCGCACAGGAAAAGAACACCTACATGTACAGTTTCCAGTACAGGTCACGGCATAATCCATTGCCGGAATGGATGGGTAAGTATAATTTCCAGTAGTCTACACTACTCCCATCTCATACATAGATGCCCTTGAGCTGGTCCAAAGCAGCAGCACAGATCCACAATACTGTGTAGAAAGCTAGGCCTGCGGCGGAAGTGACGTTTGCACCATATCAGTCGCGCACTCGCAGAGCTATTCGTTGGGATCGCACGATAGCACCCGACATACCTCGCATATCATGAATGATGATGAATTTCACAGCATTGCCTCAATGGAAACACAATCCGGACTATTTAAGTTTTGTAATGGAAATCTTTTGCTATCAATCTGAACAAAGTCAAATTAACGTCCAATGTAATTCATGATGATACATTTGAAATAAAGTTCTTTAAAGTTCTGTATCATTTTATTTTCCCGGTCTTTAAAAAAGTGTTTATATGGAAAGTGTCCATTATTTACATTTTTCTTGAGCATTTGCTGGATGCTCGAGCTTATGACAGTCTTCTGTAAACTCTAAGAGAAATAGCAACGGAAGAGCAAACGTTTTCCAAAGAATCAGTCTTTTTAACTCTTGCGAGTGTAAAGTATTACAATATTAATTTTGAACAATCCACATAGGGGTTCCTCACGCCGACGAGTTGTTTTACGAATTCGGTTGTCCGTTCTGGGGAGCCAATAGGACGTGTCCCTGGGGCTGTCACAGCACTTGGTATTCATACAACGGTGATCAGAAAGAGTGGTCTGACGAGGATTTGGAAATGAGTGATTTCTTCATGACGTTGGTGGCGAACTTTGCCAAACACAGGTTAGTTTATTAGTAACATTCTCATTTTAATTTAAGAAAATCACACTCAGACTGGAAAAAATTTAATTCTACCGATACCAAACAGGAAAGAACATGAATATTGACGCCTTAAACGATATTCCCATGTGGCATTAGTGTTTAGGATTTGACGCTCTCACGGCCGTGAACCAGGTTTACTTCCAAGAGAGGGTAGATTCTGCTTTTACACAAATCACTGTCCCTCCACACACACAAATGGACGATTAGTGAGGCACTTAACCAGTAAGCTTTAGTTCATATGGAATACATCGTCATGTATAACGGAACAGGAACCGACATCCTTGATCAGTATGTCGATAGTTTGTCCTTGTAGGAAGAGCAATTTACATTCATTTTAGCATTAAAGAGTGCCACTACATTATTTGTGTATGAACCATCAACAGTTGTGTATGTTACATTATTTCACTATCGTTGTTATTGTTTGTGTATGGAAGAGTACAAATTTAATACGGCCCTTGCACTCATGGGCTTTTTAAAATTATGTTCCCCTCCGTGATATACAAATAGTTTACGATTTTGTCAGATTAGTCGCCTGGGGGCGCTCTTTCTATCACCAGAATAATTCAACGGTTTGCAGATCGAGGTTGAACGAGGCAGTGCAGACTCCAAGAATTATAATACAGACTTATTGAACAGTTGACGTTCGATAGTAATGTCGTTTTAGGACACACGATACCTTGAAAAAAATAAGTCCAACCATAAACAACGAGATTTAAGGGGGCAATACCAGGAACAAGGCGACTAATTATGATCTCTATTTTCGCTCAAACATGTTATGCAAAATCAAGGAAAAGGTAGACACGTAGATTTGTGTCACCTTTCATCTTTATGCAATTACTGTAACACACTTTGAATCAGCTGATTGCTTTTATAATTAGTGAGTTCTTTATTTAGCCGTAGACAGTAGAAGCAAGACTATTGTCTATTAAACAGCTAATATGACACTGTGACCATGTTTTATGTGTACGTTAGGAAGGATTAGAGGAGCTGCATCTCAAATTAGCGAACTCTTGACTAAAGCAGAATTAGCTGAAAGGTATGCAGGATAAAGGGAAATGCTTTACAGAACACAAACTTAGTTCAAATTATGCTACTTATTTTTATAAGACTACCAGAATGTCGCTCGTATGTCGTGAATATCGACGGCGTGCTGATCATACTATAACGAAAAAGACCATTCGTAATAGGGCGTGGTGTCTGTTTTGTTTTATCAACTTTCAGTGATCCTGCACACGAACCTGTTAATGGTATCGTCTGGAATGAATTCAACGCGACCGGCAACGCCTACCTGGAAATCAACAACCAATCAGAAGTGAGGTACCATTTCAGGTCACGTGAAATGCACTTTTGGGAGAACTACTTTGACAAAGTTGTGCTGCGAGAGCCAAAAGTCGTTGAAGAACCGTGTCCTGTGTCATCCTCGAAATTTATAAAACCGATGATGACACCAATGTTTCTAATTACCATTGTTTTATTGGTAATCTTGTCACCGACGATTCTATGAGAAATGCTATCAATTATAAATTCCTTATACGTTAGGGTGATTACGAAAATTTCAGATTTTTTAATGCATGAGACATTAAATCTTTAATAAATCTGATACACCTATTTGATACCAACTTTCAAGAAACCAAGATTCTTATGACTTCTGGTGCCTGTGTATTATCGATTTTAACAACAGTAGTGTAAAGGTTGCGCAGGGCAAAACCAAACCTGTTTTAGATTTGATCATTTCCTTTAACATACATGATTTACAAACACAAATCTGGAAAAAAAGCGGAATTTTCATATTGCTATCTTCTGTCGGGTTCTTCAGAAAAATATAACGTGAAAAGTTTGAAGTCAACTTAAGGTCAATGACATCGTAAAACAGTAAAAAGATCAAAATCAAACACCACATGTTCACGGGCGAAGTTGTAAAATTTCCTTATAACAAGGACTTACTTATTCAACTAATAAATAATCGAAAAAAGTTCCTTCAATACTGCAGGTCATGCGATACCATATCGCTAAACACTTTGGTTATCATGAGTAGTCTATGGCTAGTGGCTAGGATTCGGCGCTCTCACCGCCGCGGCCCGGGTTCGATTCCCGGAGTGGGAATCTATTCTTTTATTAAGATGTGAGAGTTGTCTGTTGTTAACTTTCATAATTAAAGTATTTCCATGATTTCTCTAAAAATATTTGTGTGTTCGCACTTTCGTGCTAAGGGGGGAGGGGGGGGGCAGAGGGAATAGTTATGATTTTAATCGTTGCGATGAGAATATAAATCACAATGATAAATTGACTTTATATTTTCTTCGATCCTACTATTTTGTTTATATTTCAAGGTCACCTCATTTCAAACAGTGAGGAAATTCCAGCACAGTTGCGAAAGTCAAAGTTTAAAAATATCCGACTGACCTTTTTGTTATATCATGGTGGCATAAGACATTGTATCGTGGTTATATTGCAATACAAAAGTACGTGGATATTTGTCATAGACAGACGTGCGAGTTTTTTTGTTTTGTTTTAGTAATTGAAAATGGAAAGGGCAGTCCATCAAATATTTCCTTCAAGGAGGGTTTCTCATAAATAACTTGTAAAACATTTTCATTTTTTCATAATTATAGTGCATCAACAGTTACAAAGTAAAACGTGACGATTTGAAAACCTCTCACTTGAAACGAAATATTACAACTTTTAGACATAATTACATCAGGGTTCTTAGATTATCTCCAGTTAGCTTTACTAAGTAGCCAGCCCCACCCTGCAAAACAACAAGTTTTGTCATATCAAACATTTTCTCGCGGATTTATTTCTTTTCATCTCCGCAAATGTACACCTGTAAGCAGCTTATAACAAGAAGAAATTAGAATCTTTGAAAATAAGTTATCTCCAAAACACTTGTTCTATATTGAACAAAAGAGTGAAAACAGGGTAAAAAGAAATATTCTATTTTCATAAGTGTTAAAAAACGTGAAACACTTAATAGCAAATCATTGTCAATGCATGTCAAGAAATGAGGAGATTTCAAAGGAATTTTAATTCCATAAAGGCGGTAAAGAAATTAGTTTATAGAACCACTCTTCTTTTATAGCTACTTATATAGTTTGTTATATAATGTTTTGAATTCGTGTACGGTGCCACTTCTTAGCAACCAAGGTTTTTATCAACCTTTCTGTATGCATCGATCATTAATTACAATTAAACCTTTTGACTGCAAGTAAAAGTATAAAAAATACCATTTGTCTTGTGGATGGGAGATAATTAGGTAGAATTTCCATTAACCTACACTAACAAAAGAAATATTTCACATGTAGAAACCATAGCTTTCTTATATGGTCTAGTGGTTAGGATTTGACGCTCTCACCGCCGTGTTCTTTCCGGTGTGGGAACATTTTCTTTTCCCTCACAAGTAATATCATTTATGTGTAAAATAATAATAGCACGTTTCTTGGCATATTAGTTAGAGTATGCATCATTGATATCTCCCTACCAAAAGAAATTTCCGTTATTGTGGCCCTGACTACGCTTGTATAATACAATATGTCTTTGTATATTTTGACTTTGGTTTTGAGGTCGGATTCAAAATTTCAGCTAAAAGGAAAATGACTTTATCACAGTAAAGCTGAAACATTGGCAGACAATTATTCTCATTCATGTGACGCAAAAAGCACCCTAATTTGAATTGGATATTCTTTCTCTGGAAAAGTGTCCCCTCTGCATTAATCGTGTTGTTTGACTATTATATATACAACTTACAGGAGTCCTGGGTACTGGAGATGCCAACAAACGTGATAGAAGGTGTTGTGGCGGTGTTAATTGAATTTTTGGAAAACTGAAAAACTGATGTCTGATTACGATGTAAACTGTGAGCTTACGAAAGCGAGGCTGTCGCTGAGTGGTCCATCTTTTAATAAGTCTGCGAAGAAGCTGTATTGAATCTCTGAGTAAAAAAATACATCATGAATGTGAATCTTTGGCAATTAATTATTTAATCAACCTATAGTAATTCGGGATGCAATCGACTCTGCAAAGCCTCGTGGTGGAATTTTATGCAATAATAATTTTGAGGAATTTGTCCTTGTCTTTTTACTTGGGTCTATTAAATTTAGCTGGAAGTGGGTCCAAGTTGAAAGTTAAAATGGTGCCACCTACGTCGAAATTTGGTTCGTTGCCTGCCAGTTATTACCATAGAGTCATAACTCGACACTGTGAACTCAAATGAACCCCTCATATTTTTTACCATATGACATAGTGAATGAAATAAGCAGTGTATTTATTTATATATTTATTTTATTTATTTAAATAAGTTAAACCAATGAAAATATACATCATACTAGAGAAGACTGAGTTGTTGTTTTTGGCAGACGACAATTTGTCCATCTCAGTTCTGTCGCCGTGGCCAACAAACCGGATTCAAAAAATAGACAGCATAGAAACATCAATGGTATACATGGTCATCCGCTGAGAATTAGCGTCTTTGCTCCTAAGCGTCGTCTTAAAGTTAAGCCAATGGTTGTTTAAAAAGATACATTTTTTACTTGCTTTCAGGTGGCAGGTGATATTATTTCATAAAATTCAGCAAATCAGATTACGCAAATTTTCACCTGCAACCGCACTCTGCGACCACCATACCTTCATATTTGTATTTATAAGTGACAACACCCTGTTCATCGTAGTACAAAATAGACACCGGGTCCAGTTTTGTCGGAACACAACAAGCGCGGGAAGACAGGCTCGGGTCGACAGAATGCATCAACGTTTGTACAATCGCATGTTTAGTCGGTGACCAATGGGCTGGCAATGGAAATGAGCATTTTCCAGCGCACTGAAAAGCTTCATAACTTTGTGGCGCGATAATCCAGTCGTCCCATTTTATGTCTTTGAAATTTACATGCAGCGGCCGCTTTCTGCATAAATTTTTCAGTGACGCTGCACGTCTCATTCTTTGCACAGGGTTCAACTTTTCTTTCTTTTTGCTGAAACCAATGTTGAACTCATGGTCAATAAGTTCCTGTCGCTCTTCTAGTCTTTCAATGCGCCTTCCAGGACTTCTATCATTGGAGAAGACCACAAGAATCGGCTCTCGTTTTTCAGCTTCATTCATATCTATCCAAATATCTCCAGCCGCGATTTCGGCGATGTTTTCCACGCGCAGCAGTAAATTGTGGACACTACTCTGATCCTTGGCCCAATTCCTTACGGTCTCAGATATATCCATGGTCTGCCACCCATCTTTGATTTCGTAAGAATACTTCGACGAAATTGAGACCACGTTCGAATCCTGGTACTCGAAAATCGTCATTCGGTAAAGGACACCAGCCTTAAAGTGGTTGCTAAGGCTGCGAACTCTGACATATATCCGGAGTTCCGCCATGTTTACCCATTCATGTCGTGGGACACTGACATTAAATATCAAGTTGTATTCCCTGTGAAGTTTGTTTTGCAACAGCTCTTCATCTGGCAAATTCATCGTTGAATCGTTCTCCAAATTACCATGAACATCTGTAAAAAAGAAATTTTCATTTTCAAAGTACAATAATCACAAAAGACAAATCTTAAGTTTAAATAGTTTTGCATGAACCTCCATGTTTTCAGTACTTATCAGAAATGGTATCGCTTCTCTGCTTAACTAAGACTTGAAATTTCTTCTGGCTAGTGTCAGATAAGACCTATTTAGGAAGTTGACTGGCATTTTGATCTTAATAGACACACATTTCACAATTCTTCGCGCACGGTCTTTTTAATGATTAAATGCGCGCAACTCGGGATGAAATATTCTGACTCTCACATTGCTACAATTCTTTTCTGGGGCTCTGCTTGTGAGGGTTCATTTTGAAGCTCTAGAAGTTAGTAAAATCCGCCTTAGATATGTAAAAATCGAAAACTTTGTATTTCCCCAGACAGTTAACACAAAGATGGTGGCCATTCTGAATCTAGAAATCGGTGAATTTGGGTAATCTGTTTCTTTCAAATCAAACTTTGTGACCCATATTGTTAGTCTTGATTTGATATGAGTATGGATGAAAGGTTTTTCACAAAAATTTTAAAGTTTTCAACTTCGACGCACATACTACCTTAAAGGTAATTTTGGACGGTCAAAAAGGCATTCACCTGCATGTTGAACTCTACGAAAATTGTCCAGATCCCTCTTTATTAGGACTGTGGAATTATAATTGAACCCGACGAGGGAATTCAGCAAAACCAATTGTGCGTTGTCTCACATACTGAGATCACCGTCCGAGTGATATAATGGCACATTAAAGGCGCAGACGACACTTTTTGCCAAACATCACAAACATTTACGTCTTTCAGATCTCGTTCTCGTTTTCTTACCATCAAACTTTTAGATATGGCACAAGGAACACTAACAATCGCGACTGTCAAAATAGCCTACATATGTTCTACGGCGTGATCACTTATCGTGCGTTTGAACACAATATGTCATGCCCACTGAGTTGTTGATGTTTGACCCTAATTGCAATCGAACAACTGAAAGCTAAGGGGAACACATTTTACAGAATGGCGGTAATGGCGGTAATTTAGTGATAATGCAGATCGGAGGCAAGCAATGAGTTTGAAAGACGTGTCACACAGACCAAGCGGTAATGTACAATGTCCTTGGGTACTCATCTCCTACAATGAATGTATCACATCGACATCGAATT
The DNA here is from genome assembly GCF_041260155.1 of Ptychodera flava. Taxonomy (NCBI): domain Eukaryota; kingdom Metazoa; phylum Hemichordata; class Enteropneusta; family Ptychoderidae; genus Ptychodera; species Ptychodera flava. Next base: position 7,308,756 of record NC_091949.1, read on the forward strand.
CAGCGGCGACGACTGAGTGAGCTCTCCGTGAAATCGTGCGTCATGATGGTGAGACTTTGGTGAACTCTGCCTTGCTCCTTATACTTCTACGGCCATTATCGACGTAACAGGAAGGTTAAAAACTAAATTCTAGTCTAACTCCATTCTTGCATCAAGTTTGGATACCCCACAACAAGACACAAACGTTCAAAAGTTCAATATTTGTGTCAGGTATCGAAAATGATAAACTATAAACGCAGTTGTTTGAAAGCAACGCAGATATCGGCGACTCTAGCATGTAACGAGTTATGTAGTATAAAGTATCTTAAACAGTTATGTTTGGCAAATACTACGAACGTCAAAGTTCAAAATGAACACGTAATAAGACTATCTTCATTTGTACTGCCGATGTTGACATACAATTCTTTCGACGTTAAAGTAGTAATTCCCAAAAGTCGTTGCCCTTAAATGATAAACAAACAGACAGACATGCAAAATACCCGCCATGGTTTATGTACAATTCAACCTTTGTTATTTACAATGACTGGAGGCTGACCGTGCGACACGCAAATGCTGACTTAAGTCAGACAATTTTAGATAAAGAAAATGTACACATTTAAACAAATTGATATTTATCGTTCAGAGGGGGGAATCTCACTTTCATTCTCTGACGAAAAAATGAGCTTCAAAATTACCGACCGACTTTGTGGAATTTTCAACAAGACTGACTACATAAGTACGCCCTTGACGATACTTTTCGAGTTTTATTTTCTTGTGAAAACAACTAAATCATACTCAACACCTATTCGTGGTTGCATTAAATGCCCGCCTAAACAGTTATACATTGCCAATTTTAGAGTTCATATGAACATTGTGCACAACTGCATACTGCAGAGGTAGAAAGGTGTTTGCAGTGCGCAAATGTACTGCTACGGACAGATTTTTTTACGAAGTTCTAGACGAAGTAGGTATCGTGAAACAGAAAAAGGATATCGGCGTATTTTGGTCGGACTTCGATTTGCGTAGTCCTGTATCCTTTTTTCGTGTGTAAAGTCACAGTCCCTGGTTTAGGGGCTGCGATATAGTATTAAAACTCCTGATGCGAATGTGAAGAATGTTACGTACCTTCGTTGAGGAAACTTCTTATTATACTTGCGCTCGGATGGGCGTATTTGTCGTTTGCGAACTTGTCGTACAATTCTAGCATATACTGTGGCACTGCCTTAGAAGATACAGGGTCATCTCCACCTTCGTTGTTACTACTAGTAACGTCCTTTCTCACGTCTTTGGTTTGTCCAGCTATAAACTGATGAAAGTCGTAGACACCATTATCGTCGACATCGCTGTCTGCACCGTCGTCTTGATCTAGGAGATCCGGGAACTGAGACCGGCGCACTAGGTTTCGTTGGCGCGTTCCTGCGTCCCGGTCGCCGTAGCCCGCCTCCGTGTTTTCTTCAGAATCTGCAGTGATGGTTTTTTGGTCGTTACTCGCCGAGTGACTTGACGAGAAACGGCTACCGGCTGCTGGGTCTGTCCTGATACCCCTAGCGAAGAGAGTGCTTAATATCAACAAAATACACACACTCAATCTTCGACTCGAAAACAATTTAGCCACCATCCTTGTCAAAGCAGCCAAACGCTCAAAGACCAAAAGCTGTTACTTCAAGATAGGCGCTACCACTTAAGGTCTGATTCAGATGACTCCAGTTCACCTCAAGATATGAAACCTCCTTTGTCAGGTTTTTAAAGTTTGGCTCGGTAGCTTCGAAATATTTTTCTTGGGTTTATAGCAAACGTTGGACTTCCTAATTTAGTCAGCATAATGCTTCATAATTCCGCACTCGCTCTGAATTCCGATTTCGAAATGAAAAGTTGCGGTGGTCTTGACATCACTGCCCGGCGTTAAGTACATGTTTACATAGTTAACTGCAGCAACATGCGATTAAGGAGATTAGTCATCTAAACTGTCAGAAAGAGGCCGATAAGACACAGAATCAAACTCACACACCCTCAAAATGACGAAATGAATATTCTTTCAACGAGACCTTCTCACTGTACTGTAAAGGCGTTCAGAAAATGACAATTTCTGCGTGTATTTCTATTAAAGTGTTGCGAAAGTCCAAATTGCATGCAAAGCCACCGACGATAAAAGACGCAATTTTGGAGCCAGTGGCCTTTAAGGGGGTTCAGATGTTGCTAAATGGGCTTTTAACCGCTTTTTAAGATCACTGATTACACTAAAAGATGGTCCAGCCTCGCCTCGTTACTAGCTTTAGGACTCAAACAAAACAACGCATTCCTAAATTAAGAGCTCTGATAAGGCAGCGTTTCCAACTATTTTATCGTGCATCCTGGCGTGGAGAAGTCATCAGCTGCGTTCCGTACGTCATTCAACGTGAGAGTGAAATATTGACGCTGTCGTGCGGCACTAATTATGACCGATCACCGAAAATGTTGCTAATTTTGTCATACTATCGGAACTATTTCAGCGTCAGAGAGGCATCTGGGCTAAACATATGTCTAAGCAGAAAAATGCAGAGCAGAAATACTCTACTTATACGACTTTAAATGCTTAACCTCCTGGTAAATGTGGGTCAAAAATTCTAAGACTAACCTACAGATAGGTTGAAGTGGTGGCGCGCGATTTCTTCATTCGACTTGTGGACACTTTCCCGCCAAAACCGTCAATGAATCGGCACTCTTTCTATTTCTGTACATTCGTTGAGAGAAAGTGACATGCTGTCTTCAATGGGAAACTGCTTTCCTAACTTGAATGAACCACCCTTTTAAAGGATGGGGATTTAGCCGAGCGGTTTTAAGTGTGGTGTCTCGGCTCGGTGATTGGATTACAACGTTCGAATCTGCTCGAGAATTAACTGAATTGGAGCGGATCAAAGCAGATAGTCTGAAAAGTTGAACAAGACTTCGTTAATTCACATTGTGTTAGTTTTAAAACGTAGAATGATACATAAATAGTTTTCTGGAAAAAAATAGGCAGTTACGTTACGAAAATAGCGTTCTTCAATCTAAATATTTCTTACATGACCTGTAGAAAAAGTTTTCAAGTTCCAGTTCACGTAAAGTTCGTTTGAATTCACGTATTGCAGTAGATCAAGGAACAGGTCACAGGTGTGTTCTTTCAAAGACGTCATTTATGGCCAATATATAATGACCAAGGTGTAACAGATATCGGGCTATTCTTTGCGTTTTGACAGAGTCTGTGGAGATTTGTGTGTCGAATGGTTCGCATGGAGATATGTGCCCGAATTTTGAAAGGAATCTGGTGCCACTCTACAATCCCGATGAGATGGTCTGCAGTCCACTCTGACAAGAATTACCACGACAACCCATGATTCTCACATACACCGTGACAGCAGATCAGCTACCTGTTCTTTTTATCTATGATCGGTCATTTGTCTTTCCTGTTCGATTGTAAAGGTTTAACTTACTTAAAAGGAGACTAGATGTAACTTTTGATGTGTTCACCGATATTGATCTGTTTGTGAAAGACAATGGCTGCTCTCAAAACCGTGTCTAAATGCCTAGTCTTTTTCTTGTCAACACAGCCTGTATGTGTGTGATACAATATGTTATTTTCGACAACCTACCCTAAGTCAGAACCGGAATTAATGTATCAATAATAACATCGCTTATTTCACATTGCTATGTTTGCTTGGCTAACACTTTACGTTCAGCACCATACTTCAAAGAAAAGATGAAAAGTTATTGTATTGTTCCCTCAAAGTACATATGGCGAGCCCTTTAAATTTAGCAACTTCAACATGCAAATGTGGTGAGTATGAACCCGTTCCAACACTAACTCGAAAACACTGGCAAGTGCGTGGCCATATTGTGAGACGATACAGCGTTGTATGTTAAATTTTTCCCTCCATCCGGGTACTTCGTTAGATTAATGTGTTACAATCCATCAACCTCTCGCCTAACTGTTAGCCATGTTTCGATTTGGATTGATCAGTGTTGTGAATAAATAGTTCGAACAGATAAAAAGGCCTCGCACGTGATCATGATTCACATCGGAGCAGAATTTATTGGTAATCAATTTCTCCCAAAATGACGTCTAGCTATCAAAGAATTAAGGAGTTGTCAGGTATTTTACGTGAAATATGCTACTTGACATACCAGCAATGCTGTGCGAACCGCAATTAGCACTTAGATGAAATTTGAGATGGGTTATTTGGGCGGATGTAAAATATATCAATCCACATGCGAAACGTCGCAACTCAGATTTCCCCCGCAGGGTATGTCACACTCACCTCTGAGAGAGAGAGAGAGAGAGAGAGAGGAGAGAGAGAGAGAGAGAGAGAGAGAGAGAGAGAGAGAGAGAGAGAGAGAGAGTGTCCAGGAGGATTTATGTAAAACATGCTATCGGAACAGACTCACAGATAAATAAGGGACTGGTCACAAATTACAGAGGGGTGGGCCGGTGTTTTTTGGGGGTGGGTCGCCATTTTTCGCGCAAGCATTTTTGAAGGGTCATAAAATTTTGTGCAAGCCTATGGGGGAGGGTCACCTTTTTCATGCATCAAAGCTGAAATTGCATGTGCACGTTATGGAATACTGAAAAAAGAAAAAAATACCTCCTGGCACTTTCATTTTCTGCCATTACCATTTTCGGCGCGCCCTTCGGGCGCAAATTTCAGGTATAATAAACAATGTATTGATGATCCAAGCAGCCACATTGATTTATGTTGTCATGATTTCTACTTATTCAACACTATTGTGCATAACTGTCCCCTAAAATGACTCTTTCAATAACAATTTGGGAGATTACTTATTTGACATCATTCTCCCATTGACAATACAGGTTGGGTCGGTGTCAAACGTTCATGTCGCTGTATGTACATTTTTTAATTTTTTGAGGACATTGACAGAATACAAACTGTTCAGAATAGTGCATAGTGTCATCAATAACAACTGGAAGCTTCAGGTCGAACAACTTTTGAATAACAATTTAGGATCAGATAACCTATGAGTTATTTGTAGTTTCCTCATAGCCTACAATGTATAGTGAATCAACATTTTGGTGAAATTCCAAAATCAAATTTCTTGCACAACCATGAACTTGAAACCACTCTAGTCTAATCATGAATATTAATACTAATAATTAGGTGTACATAAATGCACAGGTTTACCAAGTTTTGTATTGGAAAAAAATTATTCATAGTTTCATCATAGACTGCCATGTATAGTGAATGGACATTTCAGTGAAATTCCAAAATCAAATTTCTTGCACACCCATTGACTTGAAACTACTCTAGTCTAATCATGAACATTAATACCAATAATCAAGTGTACATAAATGCACAGATTTTCCTATTTTTGTATTGGAAAAAAATTATTCATAGTTTCATCATAGACTGCCATGTATAGTAATCGACATTTAAGTGATATGCCAAAATCAAATTTCTTGCACAACCATTGACTTGAAACCACTCTAGTCTAATCATGAACATTAGTACCAATAATTGAGTGTACATAAATGCACAGATTTACCTATTTTTGTATTGGAAAAAAATTATTCATAGGGTTCACCATAGACTGCCATGTATAGTGAATCAACATTTCGGTGAAATTCCAAAATCAAATTTCTTGCACACACATGGACTTGTAACCACTCTAGTCTAATCAAGAACATAAATATCAATAATCAAGCATACATAAATACACAGATTTGCCAAGTTTTGTATTTAAAAAAAATTATTCATAGTTTCTTCATAGACTACAATGTATAATGGATCCACATTTCATGCGAAATTCCAAAAACAAAGTTATTGTACACAGATGCACGTGTTACCACCCTCTTCTAATCAAGCACAATTATGTCAATTATTCAGGGTCATATATACACAAATAGTGCATATTTTTAATTCTGAAATTTTTTTTTACAGTTTTGTCATAGACTCCCATGTATAGTGGATCAACATTTTATGCGAAATTCCAAAAACAAAGTTATTGTACACAGATGCACATTTTACCACCCTCTTCTAATCAAGCACAATTATGTCAATTATTCAGGGTCCATATATGCACAAATAGTGCAAATTTTTATTCTGAAAATTTTTTGACAGTGTTGTCATAGACTCCCATGTATAGTTTTGTCATAGACTCCCATGTATAGTGGATCAACATTTTGAGAGAAATTCCAAAATCAAATATCTTGTTCACATGTGCACTTGTAAACAACCCATGCTAATCAAGTATATCTATATCAGTTATTAAACATCTGTATATGAACAGATATAGCTAGTTTTTATACTGGAAAATACACGTTCGTAGTTTTCTTATAGTCGACTACATGTATAGTGAATCAACATTATCGATAAAATCTAAAAATTACATTTTTTGTACAGGCATGCACTTTTTACCTGCCACTTCAAGCAAAGTACATTTACATGAATAACACACATATGATTTGATATTTTTTGAACAACGCGTTATATCGGCCACATTTTGCCTTCCTTTCGGGAGGGCGACTTAAAAAGTATAGCAAGTCAGAAGGGGGTCTTTAACACATTGCGGTTTTTTTGGGGGGTATTGAGTAACAGGGGAGGGTCACTTATTTTCATGCATGGATAAGGGGGAGGGTCACTAATTTTTGTGCATGAACTTTTGAAGGGTCACTATTTTTTACGAAGCGGTTTTTCGAAAAACACCGCCCCCCCTGTAATTTATGTCCAGTCCCTAAGCAGAGACACAGTCCATCTATCTGAAACAGACGTGGAAAGAGCCATGGTAAAACAGACAAACACGTTAACATAGGGACACCAGAACAAAAGCAGTTAGTTAGTCCAATGTCACAAGGAAGTACGTTCACCTTGTACACCTCGAAATGGAATCTCGAGTTACTGTTTTCTCTGGCATTAGCTCCGGTTGGATGAAAAGGAACTCATAGTTCTTTTGGTAGGAAACGGTTGAATCTATGAATCATTCTGAAGTAGTGATTGACAGAGTAGTGCCCTGTAGATATAAAAGGCGACCAAACTTGAGAAGTAATCAAAAGCTGCATGAATTTCTCTTTCATACAAGAAATCTGTTCGACGCTCACCTGAGAGCCCACTCAGAGGACAATTTCAGTGTACCTGTCAGTGTCCATCACTGAGCCGAATGACATTTCTGACATTTTCTATCAAACAGAATAAAACAGCAAAATAACGATAGAAGAAGGCGTGTTTGTCCCTTTCAATTGTATCCAATTATATTACCAAGCCCTGTCTGTCGCAATTTATTTGGTCGAGCTGAACCACATGACTGACCACAAACATACAGAATGGTTTGTTTACATGCTCAGGAACATGAATAACATCGTAAACATCGCAAAACATAAATTGTGATTTGTACAAAGATCATTGTCAATCATAAAATAAAATGGAACACTTGTGGGTCAAATTTAGACACTTTTTCAAAACAATCTCCGGATTTGCAAAATTTGTACATCGCGCCCACTATACTCACTATCAAGTTCAGTCTGGTGCCCCGTTGTCTCTCGCGTTGGAAATTTTCGTGAATTTTGACGGTTTCTTGGGTTCGTTGATAATATAATGGAAATAACAGACTCCGTGCTGACCATTAACATTGTATGGGCGCGGCCGAGAGGAAAGCCAAAATTAACGGGCTCGGAAAGCCTCGCCCGTTCATTTTTGACTTTCTCTCGCCCTTGCCTATAAATAAACGTTAATGGTCAGCGCTTCGTCCTTATTTCTATAACAATACGCTACATAAAGTTGAACTATGTTTCCGTATACATATTGAGTCTGATGCAACTATAGGCACGCCGCAACCTCCCTTGATTCCAAGATAAATGTTTTCTAAACTCATTATTGCTCAGTACAATACACGATGTGAAAACTTATCATTTCTGTCGAAGTGACTTAGTTGACCTTTGTATTTTACCATAATCCTACCTAATATGTTTCATACCTGTCTTTTTCATTATATGCTTGGTTTACTTGCAACTCAAAGAAACGCCTAAAATTGAAATGACCAGCAGCTGTAACTTTTGATGATATTTTTCCACGATTTTTGTTTTTTAAAGTCATCTACAGATTCTTGTCAATCTATTCCCCAGTGCATGTTCAAACACGTATAGCCTTTCAACAGCCGTAATAACTTGATAATGCACTGTTATTGTTTACATTTGTATTCTAGTCTTCACATGCTCAGGCTTTAGTTGACAAGCTGACTACTGTGAATCTCAATATGCTTTAGGGAATAGAACGATAAACTGTTATGGACATTAAAAACAAAATTAGTGACAAAAATTAATAAAAAGTTACAGCGCCTGGCCATTTGAATGAAGGAACCTGATATATCTCTGCTCGTTAGTTAAAATGAGCCTCGTGGAAAGTTTTTCGGACACTCAATATTTTACAATACTTGTCTGGTCTGCTGGACTCATCTCGCAGTCCTATTTTGTGAAACCAAAACTTCATTTTTCCCAAGGCACATCGGCCATTTTCAGTTTGAAATACTAGTATTGGTAATTTAAACCAATCTGTATTTTCAACTTTCTAAATATCATGGTTCTGGATCTACCACAAGGCTTTCACGGAATACGTGAAATGTGAAGCTGTCGAGAATTCAAATCTGGAATCGTGTCAGCGCCACGGTTCCAAATGAAGACATCCGTACAAATCTTTCGTTTTTCCTCTAGCTGCACGAAATGAAAGTCAAGAACGTGAGTATTGTTACATGGGATACCAGGATAAGACTGAAGAATTCTTGACCAAAGACAAGCTGCAGTAAAATTAAACATCGTTCTAGGGGTACTATTGTGTACATGTGCCATTAAACGTTAAAGGCAACTTCCAAGACAAGCATAGATTCTGGGTATGTATGTGTATATGTATGTATGTATATGTGGAGGCATGGCCATGGGTGTACGGACGTCGCTGATTACAGGAAAATGATGTCTGCTGCCCTCTATCGGTAAGAGCGTAGTTCGTGATTCACTTACGATAAGTTCTTTCTCCTACGGTAGCCCGCCTCTCTGCTGTTTATATCGTTTTCTTTGTTTTCCTGTAGGAATAATGATCAACAAAATGAAAATAGTGCCTATATATGCAGCCGTTGGGTCGTCTCTGCAACTTTCGTTTCTAAATTCCTCTCCAGCAATAAGGGTTTCGTCATCATACATTATTTTTATTCTATTGCTGTCTTAATATCTCAGACAACCTCGGGGCATGTATTCTGTTAGTTTCTGTACTATTGATACGAAATCTGTCTGACGTTTGACCATTTTAAGCGTGAGTGACCCCACCCCCTTTGAAATTCAGTTCGCTGTGTTAACGTTCTGTTCCGGTCGTTTATTGCTTTTCGTCTTTCCGTCGTCTTGGCATACTCTCTCAGTAGAAACCTTTCTGACTCACGATTTAAGTTGCAGATGATCGATCGCTTTCTCCTTGAAAAAATTCTCGTCTGATTTTGAGTTCATCGATGATTTAGGATTTCAATTTGAGCTTCGAACCAGAGCGAAACGAACCCAGCACTTGTTATTGTAACCTTCTCACATCATTACAAAGTGTGAATATTACGCTGATGCTTAATTCACTATTCTGCAGCACCTTTTCATTTTTCATATTATTATTATTAGACTTAATTTAAAGAGGGTAATCTGAATTACAAATCAAATTAATTTACATCAGAGCCCTCTGAGATCGAGCTCAGAAAAGTACACGCGTATAAATATCAAATACATGTACATACAGCAAGTGTACAAATAAGGATCAGTAACATCTTCATTATATCACAAAAGAAAATAAACTAATCTAAATTTGAACCCTCATTCTTAAACTTCCTCATAAGATAATCTCGCAACTTTACTTTAAAAGATGGCAAAGTTGAGCTGTTTCTAATCGAAGGCAGAATTGTATTCCAAGTACTCGCAGCACGGAAAGAGAAAGACTTTTGACCTGTGGCAGTCTTGATTTTTAGAAGATGCAAATTTCTATGACTGGCACAACGGGTGTTCGATGAAATTCGGTGAAAAACGTCAGTCAAGGGGTGCGAGATTCGATGATTTGAATGATTTTCATATCAAACATTAACATTTATAAAATAGAGTAGCTGCTTAAAACACAACATTGAAATTTGAGGGCAAAACACCTGGCAAACAGTACATATATGACTATTTCGAAAAACTGTGTCGTTTTGATTCGTTTCGGGAACAAACAAAAAGATGCATGTTTATGATGACCTTACTTGACCGATCACGCCCAGCCTTAATTGACTTTTTGTACATAGTGAAAGTCACAGCGCCCCCTTACGCCAGGCTGCTCAGTATATACATCAAAATTCTACAAATAATGCTCATTAATGACTGCCCTGATTTTGCTTGCACTAGAGTACATAACATTCCACTCCAGACAGAGATATTATCATTTAGGTATTAGCGGCAAAAATGCCATTTCAGTACCTGGCGGACCTAAATTGATATTTGATTTACATCTTCCATTGCCGGGAAGGTCGAAGGTTGCAGGTCACTTCAGGTCAACGCCTCTGCCAGTTAGATTAAAGAATGAGATATTAGAAATAAATAGCAAAGAAGCATTAACCGGTCGATGCAGACATTTTAAATACGAACAAGGTGTGTCACACATGTCCCAAGGCAATGTTTTAGAAGCTCTAAAATCATCACAAATTGAAAGAAAGTGCAATTTGCTCCTAAGGAGAACTAGTGTGGCGCCTAGGGAATTGCCGCGAGCTTAATCAGCTACTCAGAAATGTCGATTTTTTCTGGGAGTCTCGGGAATTATATAGTGCCCGCGAGTGCCAATGTTTGTATACTTGATTATGTCGGCAACAAGACAGGTCCAGTTTGTTGTTACATGTTCCCTGTAATTGAAGGTATACACTGAAATTAATTATGATGTAATGTCGGGAAAATGAAAAAAGTACGTGAACCGTTTACAAATTATCTAATTTCCATTAATGTATGTGAGTCATTTAAAATTTGCGTGTAAAACTGTTTATTACAATATCGATGTGTTCAGACGTATACCGAGTTTAAATTGACGCGAAGTGCTTTTAGTCTTCGGTACTATATCTCTGAAGATATTAAATACCTTCTTTGTAAGGATTTTACTAAACATCTTCAGAGGAAATTAAACGACGATGGACGTTTGTCGAAGCCATACAAGCCTCTGCGATCACATCGTGACTGCGGGTAACGATCGCTGCGAGAGGAAAGGGGATAGTGGCTGCACTGATTGCGAAACCGAGCAAACATCGAAACTCAGCAGCGCTAGCAGAAAAGTCCATTGTTATTTATTCCTCACGACGGCGAAACGTGAAACTAGATAATCTTAAATAAAAAATGAGATCAGTTGCGGGTACTTTTATCCTCTGTTCATAAATCATCGCCAGCGGCCTGTAAAACAGTATAAAACAATAACGCGACCTTCATTTAATTTTAAAGTGTAATTAGCAGGTCATAACATTCCGAATTTACCTGATGGAAAAATGCGCTTGCAAAAACGCCGGTGCAGACTCACTGTTTGCTTTCGAGCAATGTATTGCTATAAGTTTCCAGCCGACCTCAATTTATTAGTCAACTACTAGGTTTGCACGAATTAGCGAACATTATAAGGACCAATTTTCCAATATAAGGTTTGGCAATGTACAAAACAGTCACTATAGCAGCTAAAAAGAATTAAAACCAGAAAATTGTATTCTGATATGACTGCAGGATACATTTACTTATGAGTGGTAACACCATTAGAGACGTTTTCAATTTTTTATATTGTATAGGCGGGGCTTCTTAACACTTTCAGCCATTTGTTGGATGAGACAGTCGGTAAACAACCGAATATTACCGGCTGCAAATTCTCGCCAGTGAGACCCGTTTACCTTGCGGAGGCAGTGACATGATGGACTTTAATATGAATTTAATACGAGTGGAAATACATGGCTCACAAATTATATGTTCCATTCTCTTCGAAATTTTTTTTTTGAATGGGAGACAGAAATTGACAATATACATGTCTGCCAACCCGTGACCTCCACTTTGTTAGGTGAAGTGAAATCACAAAGATGCTTGCTCCATTTCATTCCGCCTGACACCAATTACAGTTCTTGAGTTACGAAACACAAAAGACACTGAAAGGAAATCGCCCGGGGGACGCTAGATTTCTCTAAATTCAATATGAAAACCTTAATCTAATTTTCGCCGATTATTGCTTAAATGACAGAAAAATTGAGGGGAATTTTCATCCCAAGTTGGGCACGACCGAGAAAACTGTAATTTTATTTTCGAGGTTGCCATGACGACGTCTGTCGGTGGGTCAAAGTGATTTCCGCTGCTACCCACCTTGTCACATTGCAGCAGAATCGATTATTACTAACTAATGTATTTTGCGGTTCATATTCGTGGCCACATTCCATAGAGAGAGAACCGTTAATTGGGTATGAGGGACGCCGGTCAGAATTCCGACGCGTATAACTCACCTCATGAATATTAAAGAGACGTATCCTAGCAACATGGCTACGCATCAATTGAAACATAATGCCACTTTAAACTAATTCTTATTACTGAATCACTTTTCATTCTGTTTTAAAGGTACGCCGCTACCTTTATTCCTGTCGCTCAACTGCACACTTATATATAATGTCTATACATTTATCCGACAATATACATTTTATTTCGCGAACTTAGCCGCTCCAAAATCGACACTCCTTCATATAACTTGTTATAAATTTTAAATTGCGCCGAACAAACATCGTGCACAAAGAAACGTAATAGGTAAATGTGCATGGGAAGAAATTGATTATGAAACAGAAAGTAAGCGTGAAGGGGTGAATTTCCATTTTGTCGGATAAAAAAGGTTGTGTATTCCACCAGAAAGTTGACTGTATTTTTTATTAGCAAAGGCTGCATTGACAAGTCTAAAATCGTGATGTCTTTGGAACAGTACGTACATACAGACAATATGTGAAATAGTGGGAAAAGCTCGTGCTCAACAACACCCACCGATACAGAAGACAAAACATTTTCAAAGACAATTATTCAACCTAATATCGATAACCGGGTGTAGGATAGGTATACAGGACTGCATGGTATACTGTTAGGCTCAGCTTTGAAAATATATTGGTTGATGTACTTCCAGCATTGACGTATCTCCGTCTCTCTCTCTCTCTCTCTCTCTCTTCTCTCTCTCTCTCTCTCTCTCTCTCTCTCTCTCTCTCTCCGTAAAATTACTTCAAGCCTTCAAAACAAAGAAATAATATCTACAAGTTTATGCATTTCTTTAATCTTTAGACACTCAACTGTGCCAGTATTTTCTAATTCGAATGGCTAGACCGTAGAAGAAGAAAAACTCTTTTGGAGAGAAGACCGCTGTTTTTAGAACACAAAGAAGTTTTGAGATTCAGAGGTTCAAGAGAGGTTGATAGAAAAGCACAACATTTCACGATTTTTCCCTTACATTTGAAGATTCGACTTTGTTCGTTAGAAGGGACGACTAGCCGCTATACAATCTTTGTAAACCTAGCATAAGAAGAGTCATAGTAAGGCAAATTTAGATTTGCAAATAGTCAACGGAACATCGATGAGACTCCCTTGGTCGGCTTTTTATCAATGATGTTTATTTGACGTACACTTTCATTCGTTTTATGGTAAAAGGATGAGTTCATGTCACATACAATATAGCGCTCCTCGGTTCCAAAAATCGTCTACTTTCAACATGAAATCTCTCACTCGAGTCAACCATCGACAGAATTTACCAAAGCTGATGACGACACTTCTTATTTCTCACCTAACGCCCTAAAGGACAAGGCGTTCACACATGAAAGGAACACCTATAATTATTCGCGTTGGTAATATCCCAACTCATGATCGAGAATGAACTCTGTGACCTTAGGGATGACCTGCGTGACCTTGGCATCCACCGTTTGACGACAACTATTACGACTTTCACATCGATTGTGTCGAGGTGAAATTGATCATGAAGTCCCCCGTCTCGTAAGCCAGCACGTCTTTGATCAGAAAATCGCGTAGATGAACTCCAATCACACACACCTCGGCACTGAAATAAATTTACAGATTGCAAACGAGTACATTATTAACGTTGACAATGATGGGATGAAATGAAACCGTATATTTCACCCCTCACACTAAAATGAAATCTCCTGGCAATTATGGTAAGATTAAACGTTTTCAGTGGAATTTGCTTTGGCTTACATCTTAAATGATCGCGGTCACACCTTTCAATGATTTATTGCCGATTACAGATGACCTTTACAAAACCGCTTTCCTTCTTTGAAAGAGTCTTCCGAACGGGATTCCTTCAGGCGCATAAAACATGTTACCTTGGTAAATATCTTTTGCTAATGGAGTGTACGCCCTGGAGAGACGGTTTTTGAATAATGGAAAGAAAAGTCGGGAGGTCAGACAACTCATCACTTGTAAAAATGCAGAAAAGAATGAATACCTAATTAATTTATTCATATACCTCATATTATATTTCCTTTCGTTTATATTTCAATAATATTCCCTGCGAGACTTTAACAACATTAAATGCACGAATTCGTAAAGTATAAGCTCATCTCCTGTGTAATGTATAATTTAATAGGAAATGCGCCTAGCAATTATAATATTTGTCCTTTCACTGTTACGGAAGTGATAAGAAGATCCCAGAAGGCCATAGGTTTTAAACTAAACCTTTTGTATGTTGTTATAGTCATTCTTTACGGATGGAAGGAATTCACTCTCTCTCTCTCTCTCTCTCTCTCTCTCTCTCTCTCTCTCTCTCTCTCTCTCTCTCTCTCTCTCTCTCTCTCTCTCTCTCTCCCCCACACAAGCGTTGGTGGTGAGACAGCTTCCCTGATAGTATCTCGCACCATTTTGAAATAAGTTTCTCTGAATAATACCATCACATATGCCGTGCCTTCATGACGGATCTTTTTTTTCCTCCGAACGTTTCTAACAGCTTCCCCTCTCAGCCATCCCGTGATTTAGGACGTTCCCGACTTCCGTATTAGGAAAGACATCGATTTAATTTTATGGAGCCGAAGATATTGTGACCAAGGGAGCAGTCTTACTGAAAGCGGTTACATTTTCGATTTCCCTTTCAAGTGCTCTACAAAGCAGCAGCGACCCAGCCTTCAAGTGTTCGTCCCATGGTGACACCAATATATCATTGTTCATAAAGCTTAACCGTCTTACTGATTTCTAAAATGTAATACAGAAAGATCAACCAACAGGTATTGTTATGAGGTATATTTTCGTAACTGTTCAGAATAGATAACTGTTTATATATAGCAAATCACTGTACAAGCTTTTCGATAATCCACACATTGTTAGGAATTGAAGACCACCGGTACTTGCCTGCAAAGAAACACAATTCTCTCGCATCTCTTTTACCTGGAGTGACATGCAGCTGATAATCACTCCCGGTAGAAAACTAACTTCAGCATTACAAATCTCCAACGGGCATGCCTCTAAGCCCATGAAATAAAATGGTTTTCGCGAAGCATCAACACAAGAAACCCTTGAAATTCCTCTGTCAATGTATAGGTTTCCCTATAGCCTGACAAAACACGGTATTAAAGAAAATACCTCAGTGCGTCTATTTTGTGTGTCTATCATGTTGAAAGAATATCAAATGAGCAATGACTGCCATAGTTGATGAATGATCATGTAGTTTGCAATATTTTACTAACCCACCTATACATTGACGATAAGGGAGAGCACACTTAAAATCTCTCAATTCTTGAAACCTATGTTATCTGTGTCTTCTCTTGTCCGAAGCACAAGGTTGATTTAGTCACATACAGCTCCAATCGACTGGAGATTACTTACAGGAACTAGATCTCGTTTACTTTACTCGGTGTAAGTTCCATGTACGTTTCAATACTTATGCAAATATCTCACATTAGATACGAAGCGAAATAAAAACAAGATATCTTTTGTTTGTTTGCCAAAGTGAGTGCGTGGAGAATAACGTGAACTGTAGGTTACAAGTAAAAGGGTCGGATTTGAACATTTCCCCGACTTACCGAATGAGACAGTCTCAATGCAAAAACTGTTTGAAGCGCATGTCTTCGGCAGACCGTGTCATAATGACACAAACGCAAATGAAAACTGAATATGATTTCTGAATATGTGGCAATTTTTCCACAGCCGAGTTATGTCTCAAAAAGTGGACAAATTCTACAATACCATGGCAACTCGTAACGTGCATTAACGGATTTTCGCCTTATATTCTGCTGTCTACAATGGACATGCCAAAGAGTGATCTACCGTTCAGGAATTTAATTTGTCCAGCATTGCAGAAAATAGATTACTAAACTGAAAATTGTAGAATTTGTGCTGCCACGTAATCATTGGAACTGTATATTTTGCAAAAAATTATATCGACTGCGCCAAAACAGTAATAGGTTTACTATAAATGGCCAGAAAAGTACCATGGGCACATCGATCTTCACTGTATTCTTGAAATTCAATAATTCGAGGAACATCTAGAGTAGTCAGTTTGTTCAAACACAATTCTTCGTGATAATTTTATGATATGTTTTGGTCAGCATAGTGTGAAGTAATCATTTATAAGATACAAATAGTTACCAAGGGTTGAAAGATTCGAGTAATTTGGAAAAAAGTTAATTTTCTTATGTACATTTTCGGTCAGACGATCTATGATATGCTGCATTTTCATCAACCTTCCGTTCGTATCATTCTTCTAGCTATGAACCCATGCCACGGACGGTGTCAACTTGTTCAAGAGAATTAGAAGAGTGACTCGGCAAAAGTCAGAACTAGAAACTTGGCATCGATGTTTGGGTACTGTACAATTAAATTGTACGACAGGCCTTCATGTCAAAACATGGCGAGCAGTTTTTAGTAATTTAAATTTATCGTCTCGTCTCTTACATTTACGTGCCTGGAAAGTAATTCACATCACACTAGTTATAGAAAATTGACTATCGGGATGTTATTGGGGCTGGATTTAGTAAAGGAAGAAACCTTTTTGTAAACTAAAGCAATGGCATGCAATAGAAATAATCACAAAACATTTAGCGCTTCTCAACCCATATGACCCTCATTTACTATGTCAACAGACAGTATCCCCTCTCTGCATTCTAGAAAAATGGTTGGTATCAACTTGAAAATTTGATGATGAATGGCATAACCCAGTTTCATCGCTTCGCCCCTGGCTCCTAATAGAGCCCTAGAAACGTGATCACCTGAGCACCTACATGTAAACGAGGCGTCTTGACAACGACTATCCAATCAAAAAGTTATGTCTCCTCGGGCTATGCGCGATTACGCGGAAAAATGAAAAAAAAATGACGTGCATTATATGCATTAAGGCGCTTCTAATCTTATTTTGATGGATCTATGGTGGTTGCTTGGCAACTTCACTCGTTAGCCGTCAAAATCTGTTGTAAACGTGTGATAATGTGAGTTTCATTCCTTTAATCACCGAGTTAGTTTGCATTTCTGAACACGATATGATATTTTCACTGCGTTTTATATGCTGTGTTTTAAACAGTTCAAGCAATCACACTTAGACGGAAACATACTTCTAGAAAGCTTTCTTTTGAACTTGGGTTAGAAGCTTAAAAGGACAAAGTTTTGGCAAATATTTTAGTAAATATCTTTATAATGCTTGTTCAAGAACACAGGTGCATTTTCTTCTCGGTGAAATAAAAAATAGTTGCCATGCCAGCACAATTCCTAAAGTACAATATGGAATGATGTTGCTGACAAATGAATTCTCACAGTCCGAATTTAAATTCAAGAATCAGCTGTGTAATTAATACTGATTCAGGTTGTTTTGAAAGATTAAGCACCGGTCAATCTGACACAACGCCGAACAAGAAACTATATCGCAAACTTGAAAAAAAATACTGGAAAATACATCAAAGTTACAGCTTCAACTGGAGCTTTGACTTGGCGGTTTGCATTAGACGTGGATATTTGAGAACACCGTTTCGCCGGACTGATGCAATGTCTTAGAGCTGTGTTAGGAAGACATGCATAACAAGTTTGACGAAAGACTTTGACCAAAGATGATCGTATTCAAGTTACAATATTCGATCTAAATTAATCATGATCGGAATATATTTCCTAATTAGCCCTGCTGTTTCCGTCACATCGGCAGACGCTGCGACTTTTTAATCCTCATGCAGAGCTTTCTATAGCGCCAGATACTTACATGTATCTCTCACTCAGATTTCTGTCGACTCTGAGTCCTTGAAGTATCGGCGACTGGGTAAGCGAACAATGAGATAAACTTAATCTCTTCTCAAATGGCAAAGATGTTGGTGAATCTCCCGACTTGGTTTCAGTTCGCTAAATATAGATTATTTTTAATTCTGCCTATGTGTATTGTTCATAATCCATATGTGGCATGTACGCAGGGCTAGGTTTTCAACGGATCAAAAAATCCTAATCCAAAATGGCGCGCAGTGATCATCGCTAGTCGGTCTTCAATACCTTGCTCTGGCGTCGATCTCGCCGGTGTTTCCCTGGAGACGTCTCACGTGCGCGCCCTAGTATCGTACTTTTTCTGATCCGAGAAACAGCGGCTCTCTTTGCTGTTCGTAAACGTATCAGCCTGATAACGCAACCCTGTGAATTTGCCAACATCGCGCCGACGGGTTCGGAAAGCGTAATGAGCGAATTGGCGCGCTCTGTGTTTTTGAAATCTATATGGAATTAAATCCTCCGGAAGAAAAAAGAAACTACCGGCGGAGAAATAAAAGCAAATTACTAACTCTGCGGAAAAGGTCGACCTTCTGACTGCATCCGCGCCAGAATGACGTAATCAAATCACGGACATAAAGTCGCTGGATTAGAAATCTGTGCCCTGATAATTTCAGATCCGCTATCAATATGCTGTCAGTGAAAACACGGCGAGAGGGAAAGCCGAGCAACGTTAAGAATAATCCCTGTCTATATCTGAAGTCTACATTATTCACTCGGGGACTAAGATAAGAATCCATACAATGGATAGAGGGGGATTCTTACGATTATCAGATCGCGCGTGAGTTTCCCGGGCATTTAATGTAATGAGAGAAGATATCGAAGGATTTTTGTCTCCACTTCCAGCTAGAATACCTTGCAAGGATACATGCAGCCGGTGTGATGAGTTTTCGCCAGAAGCGAGCTATTATGACAGAGTTCGTAATAAGTCTATAGCATGATGCATTTCTCTTGTCTGGGTGAGTTCGCGCTTGCGTAGTCCATCATTCACGCGTAATTTGCAGAACAGTATCTCGCCGTCGATTTTGTTGGCTACGCTTCCCGTGGACTGATTTTAATGATAGGAAGGAAACACAATTATCAAATGTGTATTTAAGACTGATCGTCTCAGTCGTAGAGAATGCCCGCATTATCTCTCCATTATCAATTATTATCTCACTCTTCATGTCGTCAATGAGTCAGCCAGGCGGACTTTGTAAGGGGATTCCAAAATAAAATGAGATTTATGCTTGGCATTCGCCGTTGTTCGAGAGCTCAGACAGACCATTTCTCTCGCGGAGACAAGAGGAAGCATGCGCAAAAGACGAAAAGGCACAGACAGTCGTTATGTGAAAGTGTTCTGTCAACAGACAGCATTTTAAGTGAAATACTGACGCAAAGACGTTTGACAATAAGCGGTCGAGAAAATGATGCACTAATTGAGTGTCTGACGAACAGGTGTACCGCCGAATCGTGCAGGCGTTGAGATACAAAAGCTATGACAGACTAAACACGATGAATATTTCTTCGCGGAAACTTGATCAGTAAAGAACGCTATCATTTACCAGATTCGATAATGTTCATTTAATAATATATATATTCCTGGTCCCCGTACTGAGAAATCAAAAATATACTGAGCGCGGTTTTTAAGGTGAATGTACCCAGGTATCTTTGGACGAATGTAGTGTGCATTTTTCAGCCAGGCAAACTAACACGCTTTCTTTTGAAAATGAACTGTTTCTATAGGTTGTGCGAGAATGGAATTCCCGATGCCAAAAACTTCACACATTTGGCAGTGCAACGAAACTTTTAGTTGAGATGATATCCCAACGGCGGGACGCTATAACCGCGCCTAATAAGAACTTAGACACGGTAAAAACGATAAGATATACAATTTTAAATGAGCTCTGGCAGTGTTTATTCTGGTGATCGTAAATCAGGGAGACACTTGCTAAGTACACCTCATGAAAAGACAGGGATATTAATCCCCTCATTGCATTAATAGCCATTGCTACATTTCTGCGTCCATATTCAAAAAGACGCCTGGAGTCGTCAGTTCATGCAGAGACGCTCTCTGGCGGTGATTTTCATACCGTCTACTCTTGCCACCAATTAGGTCTAAAAGGTTTTGGAATACAGTCGAAGCCACTTAGACGTCTGGCCGCGGTGACATTTATGAAAGTGTGCGCGCAGAATTCAGGTATTACCGCCGCAGTGGTTTTGCCATCAAAAGTGATTTGCGCACGTTTGTCATGGCCGACAAACTGAAAGAATTCGCCCCGGCGTTGCGCGGTATGAAACCTTTTTATCGATTCTGAAACATGACGGCGAATCGTGGGAGCTAGTTATATCATGACATGAGGGAGAAAAGCTTGTAAGCAAGGTAATACGATTATATACTACTTCTCATTGTGTTCAGACATTGCATATGAGCTGACAAAAGGCCACAAGTTGAAAAAGGGGCACGGGCTAATCCTTAGTATTCAAACAGGGAAAAACAAGTGTTCCAAAGAAACAGTTTTATTTCGCAAAAAATGCGAAATCTTCCATTTGAAGAAACAGTTGAATATTACAAGGTACCCAAAGACTTTCATCCAATTTCTGAAATGCATTTTCCAAACTTTACTCTTGAAAATTACATAATTGTGACCAAAAGTTTGGCATAGTCATCAGTGTAATCATTTCTGTATTATTCGTTGCACTAATAGCCTTGTTCACGGTTACAGGTTTGTTACTAAATATAGCTGTACGCGCGCGACATCGGACACGCAGCTTGAAATGCGGACAAATTTTATCAATGTTGCATGCGAGGCTGTTTTTGCAGCTTGTACTCTGAGTCGTGAATATGTTTTTTAGTATTCACTGTTACACTAGCAGTCGCCCACTGAGATGTATTTTCGTCGTTCTTGCATGCGTAATTTTCAAAAGCGTAATCTAAAAATGCGGACAAATATTATTTTTGCATATCAATGAGAGAACAGTGACGTAAACTGTGAACGGCCCTATTGAAGTAGCGAGTGGAGAACTGAGTCTAACAGTACACTCAGGAATTTTCAGAAGCGGGAGGGGGTGTGGGGGTGGAATGATGCGGGGGTCAACTTCAGTAACGTCTTCATCGAGCGTGTTTGTCCCTTCTACAAATGTCTTCGCCTCAGTGAAAGTAATTAACACATCAGAAACAAGAATTAAAACAAAAGAAAGTAATTTTTCCAGCAATAGCCACGTGTGTAAGTTTTATGAGCCCATCGTCGGAGTGATGAATCGTTCCTGTGTATCTCACCCTGGTGTTGAAACCAGTGGAATTAGGATGTACCAACTTAAGAAACAATGGCAACACTGAGATGACATCAAATAAATGGCACTTGTTTTTAAATTTTAAAAGCAGTTTTGATTTTCGAAAACGAAGGTCTTGGGCAAATCAGGCTTATCTTTTCAGTGTTTACTCGTAACATCAATGATGCATTCACCTGTACAAGGAATAATCTAATGAAATCAATAAATCACATCAATAACTTCACTACCCGCCACTCTGTCACCGGATGACCGGAACGACATTTTATAACATTAAAGAAACGCGTCAGAAATTCCCTGTATTTCATCATTTGGTAATCTTACGCGATCATTAATCATGATTTTGCAAAACATACACGTTATTTTTCAAAATCGACTGCCTGTATGGCTAGATTAACTTAAGGTGAAAGGCGCCTCGGGGACAGGTCTTCGGAATCTAATATTTTTACTATACGTTTTTGTTTTGTGGGACGGCTTATTTTGCACACCATGGAGTAAATACAGTTTTCACGTGCTAAGCCTTACATTGGTGAAAAATTGAAAATTTGACTTTTTCCCTTACAGTTATCTTAGGGATGGCGGCCATTTTGAATTTCAAAAGTTGGTAAATGTTTGGTAATTATTAAATTTCGCACTGTTACCCTTGATTTTTATCCTTCATTTTGAAGGAGAATGGCGGAAAGTTTGCTGACCAAAGTTTGAGCAAAAGTCTTTCATTTAAAGGCGCGAACCACCTTAATCTTGTAATTTTTAAGTTAATATTACGCATTTCTGTTCCTCAACTGCCTAATGCCTCTATTTCAACACTTGTTTTGTCTTTCGGAAATTCCTGTCATTGTACAAAAATTATCAGTTCCCCTTATTACTTCGACGGAAAATTTAAGTCAAATCAATTACAAGATTAACAAAACAACACAAACGCAAACAAAAAAATTACAAAAGTATAGAAGTGGCATGTACACGTAAACACGTCGCAGTTGCTATATTATGGGGCAGTGGTTGAACCAG
The DNA here is from genome assembly GCF_041260155.1 of Ptychodera flava. Classification (NCBI taxonomy): domain Eukaryota; kingdom Metazoa; phylum Hemichordata; class Enteropneusta; family Ptychoderidae; genus Ptychodera; species Ptychodera flava. The sequence continues at coordinate 7,331,233 of NC_091949.1, forward strand.
TCAACATGGCGATACTCTTTCTGAGCGTCCAACGGATTCATCACGGCTGGCGATTGTAGTTTGGAAGCGTACTCAAGATACATTGAGAATTACTCTACGGATCATCATTATATGTCGGTGCTACTTTGATAAGCCAAACACAAAATGTCCAAGTGGAGGCGATAGAAGGTTTGCGGTCGTCCTTATTCTCCGTAATCGGCATAGAGACATTCTAGCACGGTTTCAAGGGCTCGCTAGGCCGCCAACCCTAGTGAATGCGGAGGATTTTTTAAAATATTTAAACCGCTGTGACTTTGCGAGGGGTCACAGTGTCAGTGAAGTAGGCAGCTCCAGGTCTCTGTATTCAGAATTTCTCACAGGCACATGCAGGGGTCATCAACATATTGGCAACAAAATGCTAGGATGATTAATCATGCCTGACTGTTCTTTTTAATTAATACAAGCAGGCAAATCGATATTGGAATGAGGCATAAAAAGTTCAGCTTAGCTCAGGGAATGATTGTGCCCCTAGAAAAGAGTCAAATTATCGTCTTATGTGTTCGAGTGAGGATTATACACATGACGGTAAACCATCCCCAGTAATCTTCGTCCCAAAATCATAAATCCCAAAATGATATCGGTTGAAATTCATTGCTCGATCATTAACCTTTGTCTGTTGTTTATATCAGCCATAATGTTATACATGCACTGGAACAACAATAACTGTCACTGTTGACATTATAATTATTTGTAAACAAGAAAACAACTACATTTTCTCATTCAATCTAAAGTGCGTTCAAAGTATTAACCTTGAACATGAAATGTTGTTATTGACAAATGTTGCAAAACAATACCAGTCTGTGTTGACAAGTTAGATACTTGGTATTCCGACACAATAGCGCTGATCGCAAATGACGTCACTGTTCTCTCTCATTAATATGCAAAAATAAACATTTGTCCGCATTTTCCGCATAAACGACGAAAATAAAAACCTGCGAGTGTTAGAAAGGCTATTTAGCGTCACACTTATTGTATGAATTGATGACTGAGACTACAAGCTGCAACAACAGCCGCGCATACAACGACAAAATTTGTCCGAATTTCAGCATATTTGTCCGAAAGTCGCGCGCGTGCAGCTATATTTAGTAACAAACCCGGAATCGCGATCAACACAATTTCTGGTATATCATCAACAGGGTCTCGATTGTGCTCGTTACATATTGTATTAAGGTTGTGATTTCGCGATTAATAAATGAAATTGCAAATGGCAATACGTTCGTTCGTGGACATATTGGCTAAGAAGTGTGAAACGCCTAGCCATTAGAGGAATATGAAATAATTTGTGTAAGTACGTCAGATATTTTGTAATTAAAGTTACAGTTTTATTTAAAAAAATAACAATTTTATGATAAAACAGGAACCCTAGCGCTTTGTGCAGGTGACACGGGTTTATAATGGTTCCGTATTTTACTCTCAGATCTTATTTTTTTGTTTTGGAATAAAAGCTAAAAATTCGATAAGTTCCACATGAGGCTGAATGACGAATTTAGTTTCTTTCGATTTGTGGAGGGAGCCATAGTGTAAGTTAATGTGCTGGTAGAAGTCAGAAAGTATTCAGAAATATCCCTATGTGACGACATTACAAAACTGAGACCAGTCACGTTTTCCACAACGCTGGCATGTGACGCTACACGTGGTTGGTGTGATGCAAAAATGGCATCCAACAATAAAGATTTGATTAGCACAGCGCGTGGTATGGCGACTTTTTTGTCCCCAATTGTGAGCAATAAAAGTACCCCTCCTGGTGAAGCAACATTTGCTGGTCCTATTACTGCCATTAAGAAGATTAATTGTAGCTTGTCTTGTTTATTCCATAGTAAAAAATAATGTGATCACAACAGATTTGATAAAAATAAACAATGGCAAATTATCCATGGCCATTAAATTTGTGATGGTACCTCATAGATTATAATGTTTTATCATTGAAATGACAATATAGGCCTTCATTGGCCTTCTCACCGTTGACACGGTTGTATAGTACATGTGGATAAAACAGGTAAAACCAGCATAAAACTCAGACACATGGCAATACACGCTACTGGAAGCCATTTTTGCAGAAAAGTTAATTAACGGGGAAATCTTACAAACGCAACACATCAAGAAAAATAGGGAATGAAAAATTTGACGCACACAGAGGTAATAAAAAGTACGCTGAGCTTACATCGTTGAAGACTATGAAGCGACTTTCAGAAAGGTGTGTGGAATCATGAAATATGTCTGTTTACTGCCATGCAATTTCAAAAAAACGGACATTTAAATGAATCCAATAAAATCCATCTTTGTAACTTCGACACGATTATGCAGTTGCAAATAAGCAAAAATGGGTTTCTGCTCTCCTCGACAGTAAACCAAATCAAACCAGATAAAACGTATACGAATCAGATATAGGGTATGCAGTTTGTGTAAGATTCTATTTCTACCAATTTCTGTTTTTATTTCTCAGCAGTATTCCTACATGTCTTCATCGTAGTGTCCATGGCACTTCATTTAGACAATCCAATAATGGTAAAATGCATGGCGTGGGTGGTTACGGACACTCAAACTTTACAATACTATTCTGGTATGCTGAGTGTGAGGAGTCATTTCAAAGCTTTTGGAGTAAAAATAGTTTCTACCATCTTGTTTTGTGAAAATCGAAAATTTGTTGTTCCCCACAGAGTTGAGGTAGGGTATCATAGAGTTATTTTAAATTCTAAATATCGGTAAATGCAAGCGATTTGTTTCTATAGTAACAAAATTTGCACGGTAGCCCCCTGATTTGTTTAAATTATTGGAACTATAATCGAATGGAATGCTTTTAAAGTTTCCTCCAGGTGAATTTGAGATAAAGTTTGAAACTTTCTGAACCGGAAGTTAAAGAGAAACGGTCGTGTCACAAGAGTTGCTTTTTCGGCAGCAGTGCACCAACTAATGTTTATAGAAAGACTTTTAATTTAGAATATTCGTAAATTTAAGGCACGCTTAACTAACCGATAACTAGCACGTGACTTGCGCCTAGCATATCTAGATCTGACACACACAGTTGATTACCCAGCATTCCACAGTCTAATATGGACTGGACCTTTTTCTCCCTTGGATATGGTTTTCTCGGAACGTAAATGTGTAATAGAAATCTAAATTTGGCCAGGTTTTGATATCTAATCGGTACTCAACCGTTATGATAGAAAATGACAGTGATTTCAGTAAGGGGCACCATATCTGTACGTAAAAAACCTTAGTCTAGTTTATACTATGTTAAGCTTTGAACTTTCGGCATACAGGAAATAAACCAACTTAAATATGTTCAGCAGTGTCATGTATATGTGTGAGGCGGATGTAAACAGGTAACAAAATATAGGGATGAAAAATATCAGTTCATTTTCTGATTCGATGGTGTCACGTTCCCTGTCATTAAACCGGCTTTAGAGCTCAAGAGCGGTAGAGTCAGTGCAATTATTAGATCCAAGGATGAAATAGTAATGGATTATCTGTTTTTAGATAAAAGAACTCGACTGCTAGGGAGAGTAATGATCCTTGAAAAAGTCCGTCTTGAAATCTTTCATCACCATGGATTAGCTTTGACACCGCAAGGCGGAGGATGTCAATCCGCGTGCGCAGAAATCAGACACAACGATCACCGAAATCGACATGTGTCCGTTTCAGCGTACATGTGGTGATAATTAAGAACTGAGATAGGCAATCCCCGAGGGTCCTTTAATTCTCTCGCAAAAGCCAATGCTAAGTCGATTCGACAATTTGCCATTTCGACCATTTTTTACTGATTCAGAAAGAGAGAAATCATAGCCACGTCTCACTTCTCTCGCATGAGTCACAGTGATTGACAGGTTACTATTGTGTTTTGCTTCAGTGGCTGGAGAAACTGACTGATGCTTGCCAGCTAATAACACGTAACCATGCCAACGACCAGCAACCACATCTTAAGTGTAGCACCTTCACGAGATCCCTTCCTTTGCCGGTTGCCATGGTTTCAAGGGACGGAAAAGTCCGCCAAGCTTTCAGCTTCGAAGTTCGAAGCCGGTTCACCGGCTTACACTGTAAACGTCCTTTCTCTGAAAGAGACGAGCAGCTGTAACTTTCGATGATTTTTCCACCATTTTTGTTTTTCTACTCCCAAATGTACGATGAAATGCACAGTGTTGAACTTGTACATCATGTACACGTATATACTGTATTGTTATTGTTGACAAGTAAAATCTGCTCAGGACTTGAATTCAAACGTAAACAACAACAGCGTATTTAACATCTATAGACGCTGTGTTGGTAAGCTAAATGGTCGGCAACATGCTTCGGTGAGCAGAGCAAGAACTTAAAACTGACATATACAGCATGCATACGTGGTGAAAAAAATCACCAAAAAATAAAAGCTACTGGCCCAAATCCATTGATAAAGGTTCGATTGTTGTCATGGCGGTGTGAAAACCACAGACCGTACACGTATTTCTGAGTTGCGTTGAGGAAACTAAGTCAAGGGGAACATGTTAACAGATGTTGTCGGTACAAAGGAAACGCACTTGACCTGAAAACATACACAATCACCAGAGTCCTTTCTCAAAAATTCGCGACAGCTTATAGGCTTTCAATCGTCTTCATATATTCAGGTTTCCTTTATTTCGTTTCATTTTTTTTTTTGGGGGGGGGGGAGGAGCAGTTTGTCGGCATTTATAAATTTCATCATCATTCTTTTCGTCCCTCATTATTTGTCAGTCTCGGGCAAACTATCTGTCCTGGAGGAAAACTATTTGTCTTTCACAAAAGTCGATCAAAGCCTCTCTTTTCCTCTCTTCCGTCCCTCCTCCCTCCTCCCCCTTTCAATCTGTCTCTGTCACTCGTACCCCTCTGTATTGTTCTCTCTCTCTCTCTCTCTCTCTCTCTCTCTCTCTCTCTCTCTCTCTCTCATACACACACACACACACCCCAGTAGTATCCTTTTCAACCTCATTTCATGTTCAGTCTTAATAATGTCGCCTAGTTGCTCTAGTTTCCCTTCAAGTATTTGTCTTTCATTTCCATACCTCTATATTTCTGTTTGCGTGTTAATCTAAACCCTATCCTATCTACACTATCATAATGGTCACACTTTTGCACGGTTTTGATTCCACCTGAATAATTTCCCGTTTTTTATGGTTTCCTGTCAACGGCCACCTTCCTTCCTCCTTCCCCATCAAAACAACTCCATCTATTCATTCTGGCTGGCTCGACCATTCCGCGAGACTCGAGAAGCACCCATCTGTAACCTTGACGCCCATTCCAGGCGTCCGCCATCGTGTCTCCTCTACCTGAAAAACACTTTAGGATCACTTTCCTTCGCATGTACTAGGAGCATTACGGCGGCGTGGCTTCAGGTCATAAATTCGATGACAATTTTGTGTTTCTTTCAGTTCGAAGATAGTTGCCCTCAGGCTAGTATGTATATTTAATGCTTTATTTTGAGTACTGTTCTGCAGTTAGTCTTTCATAATCTGAATCTCTCAACTGTTCTGCAGTTAGTCTTTCATAATCTGAATCTTTTAGTACTGTTCTGCAGTTAGTCTTTCATAATCTGAATCTCTCAACTTCAAAACGTAAGCAGCTCTTGTTTGATAGAAAGTTATGGAATCAGAATGACATTCGCTTCGAAAACCAATGCGATCACGTGACGTTAGATGCAAAGCACAATGGAGATGATCGTGGTGTGTTGTCGTAGAAATTTCACCTTTTACTTCCTCCAGTGCCTTAGCCATTACTGATGGTATAAGTCCTGTAAGGGATTAAACTAATGTTTATCAGAGGTAAAAAACTGCTTCGTGGAGAGTGATGCTGGAGTTACTATCTACTGCCTGGATATACGCTCAAACTGTTCAAATAGGTCAAAGGTCAAATAAATATTCCGAACCACTGTTTTACTCTCGGCCAATTATCTAGACTAATCGGTTGAAACAGTTCTCTTCAGTTTGCTAAAGCTAGGGCAGAAAAACTTCCGACCAAAGATGCCTTATCTAAGATAAACGTACAGGATTTACAGCAAAGTATTCTTTGAGCTGTATCCGAATACACCTTTGGCATTCCAAAATGCATTTTCCCTAAAACTCCAGAGAGAGGGGCAACAGCACATGAAGCATATGATGAAGACGTCTCTTCCTCACCTATTCTGTTATCTGGTTATAGACTGACTGTTCCGGTGTAACCCCAGCTCGTCTCCCGGGCAAACCTTTTTCAATGATATTGAGAAAAGTGACGAGAAGGTCATCTATTACACGAAGAATATATTTGCTCAGTAATACACTTATCAATCATGGCATTCAGTTCTGACCCACACATGTACATCATGAACAATGTTTATAATAAATGGAACGGTACATTTACTGGTGCAGTCAGTCTAAATGAAAGCCATTATATGAGAGTGTGACTGAATTCAGGAACAAAACACGTCTGGATCGTAATTTCCTTGAGAGAGTATATTAAGGTGGTGCGCGCCTCGAAAGTGAAAGACGTAAACTTTTGCTCAAACTCTCCTAACTGAAACTTTCAACCATTCTCTCACCAAATCAAGAATAAAATTTAGCGGTTACCAAGCAAAGTTTGGTACCAGAGAAACAAATTACGTCACATTTACTAATGCTAAAATAGCCGCCATCAATGTGTTAATTCAATAAAAAAATAAGATTTCGAATTTTCGAAAAAACTAAGATGGTGAAAAATTTCTCATCCAAACCCCTAAAATGGTAGATCAGAAAAGAATTGTAAAAATTCGAGAGTCCGAAGTGCATTCGACCTAAAGGAAAGTGAACTCAATTTGGTAAAGATGCTGCCATGATGGACAAAAAACTTCTATTTTCTTTGGTCTCCCAAAGGTTTGCATATGACTCATACACAAATTGACTGTATTATATACAACCTCAATAAGCTAGCCTGGTGAATTTGAATCGGGGCATTGAGGTTTCGGAAGAGACGATTGGAGTGACGGCCTTTGAAGTGACGGTTAACCTCCAAGAAGCCCCTACATTTCGATATTGTCTGTTTAGAAGAATAAGGAGCTGCAATTACTTGAGAAAATTGTGGTGTGCATTTGCTCCAAAGTAAGTTACCGTGATACATGAGCTCGTAGCGAACCTTCGTTCCCATGAAAACACCTCGCATCCCGAGATCCACGTGGGAATCCGCGGAGATATTGGAAGAAAATTGAGACATTAACTCTCGTAAATTGATTTCAACTCGGATAATCCGCAACCATGCTCGAGGTTAATAGAAACATCGATATCACGCTCCTTGGTGTCAACAAGAGTGACCCGGTTGAAACCTAGCACCCAAACTTCATGAAGTCGGCTCTTTTTAGTGTGAGCAGACTATTGTCTAGTTCATACACGAAGTGCACATATTGAAAATCGAAACCAGGCGACTCTTGCCGCGCGTATAGTATGTGTGCACGGTAATGCAAACCAAGGGTTGAAGCGTCGTTTTCCATGTAAATCACACCTATAGTCAATGTTTAACGTGCACTCGTCGTGTTTGTACAACTTCTCTATACTATTACAAATATCCTTGAGAACTCTCCTACACACTCACCATTTCAATAAGAAATCGTTTTATCAGCGTCTCGAATCGGGCTTCAACAATAAACTCACCTTTCCCTGCTGAAAGTAATATTCCGAATCAGAAAGGAATCTTTTTATCTACCCGCAAGGGCAAGTCAGACGTGAAAATTTGTATATTTCTACTTTCCGCAGCGTAATATTCTTCGAAGTAGAAGTCTTTTCTAGTGCCCTCACATCAACTGGTGATGTATTTTGACCATCACTATTGAGAAACTAAAATATCTGTCGTTAATCCTAATACAATGAGTTACTTTTTCTGGAACTCATGATATTGAAACATACCCCATTTGTTAACGACCGTGTAACAGTTCAGACAACTGTTACCTGTACATGTTTGGAAGCGAAATCGACGTATGCGCACATTCTCTAACCTTATAAAGGACATATTTCTCAAATGTTCATTGTGAAAAAAAGGAATTGTGTTGAAATACACATATCGACAAGCCAAATTCGGTAACAGCATACGGTTGGCTCTCTTGGGGACTGTTAGTTACCTTAGACAATCTGTTTCCCTCGACCTTGGAGAAACAACCGTGTGCTGGTATCCAAAATGTCCAGTCAATATGTGTTCACTGATATTACAATAACACTATACACGTCTCAAATGGAAGAACATAATGTATATTTTTGTTCTAAACACATTTGGTCGATATTTCCTAATAAGGATTGCCTAGTAACGATGGTAATGGTTTACTTGATTCGCGAGCAATGAGAGAGAGAGAGGAAGGGGAAGGAGAGACAGACAGACAGAGACAGATATATAGACAAACAGAGACATAGTGGTAAAGTTAGGACGAGACTGAGAGGAGGCTGAGCGAGAGAGAGATAAATTTTTGAACGAGTCGGCGAAATGAAACAAGCTGAACTCGCTTCCCTGACAACGTTGAAAATTACTTTTCAGGCAGAATATTACGTTTTAGGCGAAATACAAACATTGTATTAACCACGTTTCTTCAATTTGCAGTTTAAGTAAAATATGTGAAAACACTAAACACTTGGTTTAGCGGGACACGTTGCGGTACAATTGTCCGTGTTCCATCTGCTGAACGTCAGGTCTCATTCACTCGAAGCAATTCACCAAAAAGAACGCTGAATGCCTCCAGCCGTGACAATTCTTTTCCAATCTTCTCAAATGTACAACGCCACACGATAGCATTGATTTGATTGTAGGACCCGTTTTGCCGCCCACAGTTTCCTGAAAACCTGCCGTCATTTCCCATGAATAATGAGGATTTGCACCTTATTTTCTTACTTTGTTTGGGCGGAGTAGTTGCGTGTGAATCGAAGCCCAAACCTTCACTATTAAAACCATCAAACATACTTTGAAATTACTTTTGATGGATGGTTCTCAGTTGGAAATCGCGCGAGGTCTGTACCGAAGAATATTAAGTCATTTACTCTGCTATCTGACTTACTAGCTCCACGCGTCACTACAATATCTATCAGTCTGTCAACCCTCGGGGTACGCACTTATAAGACACCTCTTACGAGGTTTCTTCATTTCTGACACCTTGTCACGGCGCGTTTTCGTAGAACTGGCTCCCACGTTTGGGACTTCCTTTCTTAAATCTGCGATTTGATACGTCTTCCAGACGTCAGCTGAGGATGCACCTGACATAAAAAAGGTGGTAAATACGTATTGTGTCTACAAATTCCAAGAATTAGAGCTTTTCACCAAAGGGATAGGCTTCACAAATACTGTCATGTAGTCAAATCTTTCTGGAGGAGAGGGATGAATACTGCCCTAGATTTTACTGTCGTGCTTTGAACACGGCATCTGCTTTCCAGTGCATAATCTTCGTTGGTGATTTCCTATTTACAGGTAACTTTATTTATATGTTTGAATTCACGCAGTGTAAGGCTTCGCTTTTATTCGATCACCATCCGTTTTTCTATATACAGATTAAGTCCCATTAGGAGATATTACTTTTTGATGTGTTTTCCAGTATTTGATAACACTAGTTTCTCGCTCTGCTTCCAAATGTGTTGAAATGCATATTGTTCAACCAGTCAAACTAACGTGCGTTCGTGTAATGTCCCGGCCGACACTCCAAATATAGTCTGGACTAGAATTAATTTTAATGTGGTTGGCGCCTCGAAAGTGAAAGACTTAAACTTTGCTCAAACTTTCCCAAATGGAACTTTCAACCAATCAGTGATCACCGTTGGAAATAGAGTGACAAAATACCTAACATTCACCGACATTTGAAATTCAAAATGGCCGCCGCACCATCCCTGTGTTAGATCTGTGTTGAAAATAAAATTTATATTTTCGAGAATCTAAGACCATGAAAATTTTTCTCACTTCAAGAGCTTTAAAATGAACCCCCACAAGTGGTAGATCAGAAAAGAATTGTAAAAATTTGAGAGTCCGAATATCTGTCCCCGAGGCGCATTCTACCTTAAGCAGTCACTGTATTGTGTTCAAGTTCGTGAACAGAAATATACAAACATCATCAAAGTGCAGCTCTTGTTCCATTAGGCAACGGCATAAACGAAGATGTCGGCTGATCATATTGCGGCGTTACAGCCCAGGTATGTGACTCAGTCTCTCTCGAAGGAATCACTGATTATGCAAATTGTACAGAATAACAAAATAGCAGAGAAATTAGTATTGCATTCAACTCATGTACAGAAACGCAGTGGACCAAAACTGGTCTAAGGTGTGTGCATAATTAAGTACGGTGTAATACCAACTAATTTGTTGAAACATAATCGACTGCAAATAGCCTGGGGCATTTAACAAACTGTGCTGGCACAATTAGGGTACTCGTCGTGAATTATGATGCGATTAGCTGTATTAATGTACTGTATCGACATAATTCCATGGCAGGTGATAACTTACCTACATATATGTGAATTGTATTTTTGCAAGAGTATGTTTCTTGTACTTGGGGAGGAAGGGGCATTGCCTCTGAGGGCCATGATGGTGGCGTCATATCCGTACTTAGCTCTGGTAAGCACTGACTCTTTGCCAAAATCATTCTAGAGACTTGCAGTAAGACGAATGGGTGCACATAACGGCTACCGGGATATGATTTAGACGTACTTGTGATCAACAGAAAGAAAACCATTTTGCAAAATAAACCATGGCTCTAATAACCAACAACACCTTTCCCTTCTTTGGAAGAAACGACATGGCGCAAATATCAAAGCTTCCACTTCATCAGTACTTCGCCCACGGGATATTTGAAAACAACCTCGTCTTGTGTAAAAATTGTTTTGGATGAATTAAGCTTGGGCCGTTGAGCACGACATGCACAGACAATTAAGGAGATTACACAAGACGTCATCGTGTATGGCGCTGGAGACTTTTCTGACAATAAACGCGTCGTGAAAATTTACAGTAACCCGCAGTGTGATAATTATGTCTCTCCCGGTGAGTTGTAGTGTCATAACTTAAATATGTACGCTCAGTATTGAGCGAATCACCCAGGGACAGTAAGTCTTCAAAGGAAAAGCGATACGGAAAAAATGGTTTGGAGAGAGGCGGGTAGACTTGCTTAGCGACAGTTGGGATGTATGAGCGACCACGGACACAAATGTAAAGTCTAGATACAGACCTTTAAAATTGCAAAGAATACTACCAGAGGAGACGTAATGGTTTCAAAATATGATACAACTTAAACAGAAAGGGCCAAAATAATGAAAACGGGAAGTTATGTGGTTAACTTTTATTCTCTGATTATTTATTTATTGTTTGTTCATTCACTTCTACCGGAACAAAGCAATGACAGAATTGAGGGTTCGAAAGTATTATACTATAATATGAGTGTCCGTATGACGAGACAGATTTAATATACAACTATTATTCCCAGACTAGAGAGAGAGAGAGAGAGAGAGAGAGAGAGAGAGAGAGAGAGAGAGAGAGAGAGAGAGAGAGAGAGAGAGAGAGAGAGAGAGAGAGAGAGAGAGAGAATTTCAGTCATGATTAAGTAGGGTTTGTCAATATAATCGCATGGACATGACTATTGCAAAGAGTATGTAATTGGTTTGTAAAATTTTTCGAACTTAATTCCATTAAACTCTATTCAATTTGACTCAACCAGCAATTCAAGAATTTTATTCTATCGTATTAGAGCCTTATTGCAGGATTTAGTTTTTTCCACCCTCTTTTTTTCTGAATTAATTTGATCGCGAATGTTTTTAGCGAACGTTGGGTAATGAAATCGCCTTATCAGCAAATTGACTGGCAAATTAAATAAAGAAGTACGTGACATTTAAATGGAAAGGCGGAAAAAGGGCGATTTCCTGTTTCGTGGCATTGTCAAGGAAAACCTCAGTATGAGTGAAAATGAGGAAAGTCTTCAAATTAGTATTCAAAACTCATTATTAGGTTTTAATTGCCAGGGAGCTGTACCTTTGGGAATAAGAATTAATGAATATGCGGCCTTCTCAGATACGTGTTGTATTCTTTCAAATGTACATCAAATAATAAGTTTAATCGTGTTTTCCCCGCAGTCGCTGTCGAGTGACCTCGTCGTAAGGTCACTCGCGATTGCAGTTAACGTTTGATTGACAGCCGAGGCTCCGTAATATGAGAACCCTTATCTCGGCGGAAATCAACTTCCGCGGAGATTCTGGATGACGAAATGCGACCCTCTCGACAACAAAAGTACGAATTCGTATGATTCTGATGACTCTGGTAAAACAAGTGACAAGTTTCGATGGAATGAGATATGGCTCATTTCTAACAAAATACGATATGGTTAACCATTTTGGACCTTCTTCGCACGCGACGTAAAATTTTATATCAAACTGAATTGAAATAATTTGCTTTTGGATGACTTGTCCGAAACTCGTGGTTGATATTTGATTGGCTATGTTTATACTAATCGAAATGGCTTATATGACCCGGTTAGATTGCAATAATTTTACCGTGCTCAGCAATAAAACATAATTTATTTCTTAATATTCAGCGATAATGAACAGTATTCCATACTTTCTTATGAATAAAGAAACCAAGCTAAGAATTTTTCACTTGAAATCAGGGCTCTTAGACTTCTCTGTTGGTTTGTGCCATGCCTGTAACTGATCGTCTTTGTGATAAAAATCTCGACAAATTTCCTGTACATGAAGTTTCCATCAGACTGTACACGTCAACGATCGTTCCATGAATTGTACAATCACGCTGCCCCAGAAAATGTTGAGGCACACCGATCGGGGGAATCACGTCTCGCTCTGAACATCCTGAATGTCATTGAAACAAAATTAGCCGCACTGTAGCCTTATTACTACAAAGTATGGTTAAAACATTAACCTGAAAAGGGAATTTTAAAAATAAACCAGACGTGAACCGGCCCCGCTCCCGTGTTTTTGTAAACAGAGTATGTGTGGTCGTCTGTGCTTTGATTAGAAAACAGTCAATATATATATAAAATGTGTCGAATATTCGTTTGGATTCTATGACATGGTATTATATTCAAAGTCAGAGATTGAGTCATGAACACAGTTCGTTGAAGAAATACATGCCTTTAAATTGAAATACTTGAATTTTGCTCAAACTTTTTTCAAGGAAACGTGAAACCATTTCCTCTCAAAATCAAGAATAAACATCAAGGATCAAATTCAGTGCAGCCATTCCAGACATAACAGCAAAATGTCGAAAGGAAGTAAAATATGCAATGTACCAACACTCTTTGATGAAATTTCGACATGTCGTTCGGGTTGTGACATTGTAGCAATATCTATCAACGGTAGTCAATTTGGTGAGGCCAGAATTGATCGTTTCCATCAGAATATCGGCGCCGGCAAATATACGAATAGGCAATTAGCTGACATGAAACCGCTAAACGACTGTCACAGCTGTCATATCTCAGTCGGTTACTGTGACCACCTCTTTTTGGTTGGAAGCAGTGGCGACTGGTTTTGTGTGAGGCCTAGCAGCTAGGCGATGTTGCCGTGCGTGTGTGGGGGTTCGAATCCCGTTTGGGTTATAGTAAAATTTATATCTTTATATCATCAATCTACACAGCAAGTTTTATCAACTTTGGAAAAATCCTGTCAGATGTATGAACACCCTGTAAGTTAGCTAAATATGCATACTGGGCAGTGTCATTAACTTGGAACTGCTGTAAACCTTGAAAATTATCACATGTTTGTGTGATTAATATTTGTAACAAGAGTCATCCAATCAGATCCAGTCATTCTGAGGAAATCGGACGTCCGTCTACGTCTGAATAATTAATTATGCAAATAGCCATGCATTAATCGTGCAAGTCACGTCCAGCAAAAACCAGTAGATTCTGGCTATTCCGAAGCAGAATATGTATCGGATTTGGTTCAGATACGATCAGCCATTCATGAGATATCGGGCCAACAGACAGCCAGACAGGCTGACAAACAAACACAGATAGACACACATACACATATATACAAGCAGAGGGAAAGACTGACAGGCAGACAGATCGACATGAATATGACATTAGCGGCCATGTGGGAACACGGGAGCTGTAGACATCTCCACATCCATCCCAGTCTCTTATTCAGTTGCCTTAAAACGAAAATACGAACTCAGTGCTTTCCACTGCAAATTTTAATCCTGATGTGTTTGATTTCAGGGCCGACTAAATTAATCTCTGCCCTGCGGATTGTTAAATGTCGTTTGGCAAGCGCAGGTGTTAGACAAAAACTGCTTTGATGTAAAAAGCTCTTCTTTCAAGGCAACTTTCTGTTTTGTCATTGTCCTTCAATTTTGTCCTTAACGATTTGACAGCACTGAAAAACAATCAAGGAGATATTATTTTAGATGATTGCAAAGAGGTTATTGATTTCACCTCATATTTGTCATCATACTGGAGAGGCAAATGTTTACTTTAGCAGAAAAAAACCGTTTTTATCATTAATATCTAAAAACGTATACTTCTTTGATGTATTTTTTAATTACTGCAAAATTTTGTAATTACGTTACTTTCGTTTTAATAATGGAATGTTATCTTTCATTTTTGCACGGCTTCTTTCACACGTTTCTAATTCCAAAATCTCAAATTAAATTTTAATTAGTGTGAAGGCGAAGCTATCTGCACTTTTTCATGAAAGAGATGTTTTTCCTGGTCTTTTTTAAATAAATTAATAAAACATTGGATATTAGATTTTATTTTAATAAACATACTGTTGACACGTTGGATCGTTGACCCCGGTTATTAATGAATTTGACATTCAATGTGTTTTATGTTTTCATCGATACAACAATATATTCATAATTGTTATCGATGAAGGACACTTGTTAGTGCATGGAAGGTCATCGCAGGGTCAAGTTACACATCCGGTGGAAGTGCTAGTGTTAGAGATCGACAAATTTGGGGGATTAAGAAACAGACGGGACGACCGAACGATACAGACATACAGACATACAGAAGAAAGACAGACAGTAAGGCAAACGGGTAGAGAATGGTAGAAAGATAACCAGAGATTTGAATAAAAAATGGAGGCAAAAAGACATGTAAAGACCAAACTAGAGGGGATTTATTTTTAGCGTAGGGCAGATGGATAGGAAGACTGGTGTGCAGGCATACACACAGAGACTACGAGATTGGAATTTTACAGGAATATTAATTTTTATTAATTTAATTAATTATTTTATTATTTATTTTAATTAGTCGTATGTTCAGTGAATGCGCACTGACACATTACTGACAGAGTCAATGAATAGAAAAGTAGGGCGAATGGCAACTTTGGCACGGTGTGTTCAAAAAGTCACAAGGGTACATTGCCATAAGTTGCTTACTGAGAGAAAGAGACAAACGACCGAAAAGTGCACACGTTTAAAAGGTTGACAGTATTTCGAGAAGGGCGGGTTAGAACAGACTCAAATGTCAAATTTCCGCTGTTAGAAATTCCCTGGCATGAGAGACGGGATACGACCGGCGAATGTAGGTCAAAGTGTTCTTTGCTGGGGATGTCCATTTGGCTGTCTAAAGCTACATTATTCACTTCATTTTCACCTCAGAAAGGCATTTCCAAGTCTGCCTGACTGTTCAGCTGTCTGGCTGATTGCCCGGACACAAATTTTGCATTTCCTAGCCGTCTCGTCTTTCCGCTGGACAGGTCTAGGCTGACCATTTTCATCGCTGGCCACCTGATCTCTGATCAGAAAATGGCATTCGCAAGCCTCTTTATCCCGCCTAACGTTCACTTTTAAAAAGGCCATCGTTGATGAGCGACTCGATACAGAAAACATTGTACAAATGTCCTGGCTTTGTGATGACATCGATATATTTAGATTTACAAATGGAACGATTACAGTTAATTAGACACGTTTATCGATTACTTTGCAGAATTATTCATCTTCAACGGCTGAGTCGTTTACTCAGTACTGATTACATGCGACTGGTCCCCTGAAATATAGTCAGTGTAGTTTTGCATCACATTCAAGCTGGGGCAAAACAACACAACACAAAATCGCTCATTTCATCTCCTGTTATTTGAGTACCGTTGTGTTGAAAACCGTAGTCCGACGCAAAGGCAGCAATCAGTCTAACCGAGGAGGAGCATTAAAATGTTTGCTATTTGTGTTTTGGCTGGAAAACACAGCACTTTGAGATGTTAAAACGCATGAGCAAATTTTATGATTTCCCCAGAGATATGATGCATAAAGGCAAAAGAAAACCCGAGTATGTCATGGTGTTTTGGTGCCAACAAGAAATTTAGAACAGAAACTCTAATAACATATCCGTTCTTGGAATTCCTGTAAGGGATGAACCGTCGGTGACTTCATGCATTAAGCGTTGTAAGTACCCATGGGACTATATTATACAACTAGAGAGCGTCTGATTCTGCCTTAATTTCACTAGGGAGGAGTGCTCAGGCACCTGCTCCGTCTCCCTGCGAGTTGCGCATGTCTGTTTTATGTTTACTGATATTCTAGATCTTGGCATGTCATGACATCACTGCTTCTCCTCTGCTTCACACGTGTACTCGTCCCCTCCATATTTGGCAGTCCCTGAGGTTCGTTCCGATAGCTAGAGTCACACCTCTTAGAAGACAGACATCCTGTTATTTCACGTCATGAGACTGCATTACACGAAGTGTTCAAATACGCGCGTGCGACCGTTTTTCTTATCTTTGTCTTTGCAGGGACTAGTTTTTTATACTCAACGACCTTATCTTTTACACGTGAAGAATTTATTACAATGTTGCCCATTTTCGCATGGTAATTTAATATGTTTTTTTTAAAGCTACTGATATCTTACTGACGAGAATTAGGTTCGCTATTACCGTGCGGTTAATTATACCAATGTACATTATAGAGGCTGATATGGTGGTCTGGATAGACTGGGACATTCCAAAAATAATGTTGTAGAGGTGAAGAAAGCAAATATTGGGGAAAGTATACTTACGTATAAAAACTTACAAAAAAATGAGAAATGTTCATCATGTCCCTTTAATAAATAATAAATAATAAAATAACGACAACAAAACAACAACAACAATCATCATCATCATCATCATCATCATCATCGTCGTCGTCGTCGTCGCCGTCGTCGTCGCCGCCACCGCCGTCATCACCATCAACATTATAATCAGCAAACTTGTTAAACGATGCCTTGGTCTCTTTTTAACTTCCATTTTGAAATACTTTCACTCCCAATGTGGTGTATCAGCTTCAAGTCCCAACACACTGCCCTTCTTCTATGTCCACTTCTTTATTTGAACCGCTGAGATGCTCAAGCCGTTCAAATTTCCAAGTCGCTCGCCAAGAAATGGCCAGCTCGTCACTTTCTTTGCTCCCGTGAACCTCCTCAGCCCACTTCACCCCCTTTCTGGGCAAATAAATGGTTTCGACCGTTGCGCATCCGGCATACCTTTCACTTCTCCATAATGCAATTACCGCTATCCTATCCACTTAGAACCGATAAACCAGATTTGTGCGCGCACTCTGAGGTAATTGAATTTGGTGAAATTGACCTTCGCCGGACTGATATATGTTAAGTTCATTATAGGCCATCTAAATAAAAAGTATGTATAGATTGAAGGGAAATAAATACATTAGAAGTGACATGTCCATGGTGGAATCGACTCTATGATCGATTGTGTTTTCAGTCTTTTTCTTCCATATTGCACGTATGACCTCTGACCCTCAGGTAAATTATCATGAACACGTATGTATGGATGCACACATATATCTGTGTGTGTATGTATGTATATATATATATATATATATAATATATATATATATATATATATATATATATATAAACCTGCCTATTAGTCATAATGCAAATGATATATCATTTTTTGCCTTAAAAGTTTCAAATTATGGGTAGGATAGAATTTGCCTGGCGCATTCCGCCAAGTGTCGAATGCTCTAGAAGATTATCATAGGGCATCAAACGATGATTATTAAAATAAACAACTGTATGGCCAACTGATGATGTAAAGAAAAAGTGATCGCAGTCAGCGTGTGATATAAGATACTAATATGAAACAAATTTCATTAAGGTTATTTGTAGGTCAGAAATGAGTGGAGGACTGAGAGGAATGCTGAAAACAGTAGGGTATGTCCTTTTAAAGTAATGGCAACTTAGTCGACGGATCAAAATCGTTAATTGCTGTTCAGGGTGCAATTAAGTAGAGCTCATTTGTCGTGCGGCAAAGGTGAATACTCTCTACCTGTATATAGACGGTAATTCGTCTTGTGTTAGGACCATTGAGATAGTATTCAAATAGCTTTAAATTGAAACATTAAACGGAAGGAGCAACAAGCGGACAACTGCAGATGCCGCGAGCCACCTAAATAGGTCTATAGAAATGTTCAACAGTGGAAGGTTTGTGATCAAAAGTACCCGGATGAGATCAAAATAAACCCAGGAAACTTCAACTAGAAAAGATAAAGGTTTCAAAAAAATACGGTGTCCATCTTCACATCAGTCAATTCATCAATGCAGGAAGGAGATATGCACAGCGATTTCAATGTGCGCGTGTCAACATCACGCAATCGCAGTACCAGTGTTTTTGCAAGAACACGTAGATAGTCAAGGCTGACGGACTGAGGCGATATGGTTGCATGGATGACGGTGGATGGGCAAATTGTTAAAAAAATGGTGGCTAGTGAAATAAATTGATCTGTGATCTTGGATATATCTATGTATCATTTCTGCGTACGAAACGTGTGTTTATTTACTTAAACATGTGCACGTTACACAATAAACGCCTATATCCATATACATATTTGTGTTTATATATCGGCATACATGAACACAAAGACATACATACATACATACATACATACATACATACATACATACATACATACATACATACATACATACATACATACATACAGGTGACATAATTTTGCAGGCGGAAGATTTCTTTACACAACTTCATCATTGATACCGCTTTTCTGCTATCGTTTGTCCAGTGTATGATTAGAGGCAAGCTTTAAATTGTGTAGGCTTTTTTCTCGTGAAAGGAAAAGACAAATCTCGACAGGAAAATAAGTCTGGAGAGACGTTTTTTGTACTTGGTTGTGTTAGCATATAATCAATGTTAGGGAATTTAAATTTACGACATTGGAGATTGAAAGTAAGATATATTAAAATGGCTAATCCACCGGGCAAATGCAATGGTTGTTGATTCTGCATAAATTGAAAGACTTGAAAGTATTTAAAGCAAAATTTTCTGACAAGATCGGAGAGGGGGAAAACACGTTCAGATTTAGCAGTTCCCGTCATGCAGTGGGTGTATATGTTCGTCTGCCTGTCAGAACCCGGTAATGAAAGGTTTCACGCGAGCAAGTAGTCGCCAGAAACGCTAAGTCGTGTGTAGCATTAGGGAAAACGTGACCCGCATTTTACAGGCCACTGCGCGCCTCGGGTACACCTGATTCTGATATTTGTTTCGAGAAATCCGGGAGCGACTTACTGGCATTGTGGGAAACATGTCTTATTCATGTTTCCTTCCAATTCTGGGCCAATCAGAGTCGCTGTAGTCATGGAGACGCCCATGTAGAGCCTGCCCTCTCAGTACAGGCATACGTCATCATCCAATATTCATGTATTACGCTCAGAGTCGTGCTGATGTTATGCTGCATGCACTGTCGGAAATGGACTGATTTTGAAGAGATACACCGGGCAACTGGGAACCGTCGATTTTAAATGTTATTTCCAGCAAGCTATGTACTTGTGTTATAAATCGGCCAATTGGAGACGTTGACACTGCGCCAAGAGAAGTACAACATGGGCCAGCTTACCGCGGTTGGCGGAGGACTTCATATTATGTCGGCGAATACTCACACGTGAATTATGTTTTTATCTTTGTATATCTTATTGTGTTCTGCGTTTACAGTCAGTATAGAGTCAGACTAGCTACGAGAAAGGACCCTACGCCGGGATAATCCAGCGCTCAGCGGTAACAGTGAGTGTGATAACCGGCGTCCTGTCTGCCAGACCGTCTACAACGAACGCATCGTCGCAGACCACCGCTGACTTCTCTGTACGACACGGTTTATGCATCAAGGCGAACAGCAGCGAAGCTCTGTGCGAACGGTGTATCTACGTGCTCGCTGCCACTGTTTATCGTAAACACAGACTTCCTTCATTCATGCCGGCTTCACGTCACCGGCAGACCACAGAAAACCTACCAGCCGTGACAGACTTTGGCCACTTCGTCGCTCCCGGCACTCTGACCCAGAAAGACTTTCTATTTTGTCTCCATGTACGTGTATTTGCAATCACGATCCAGTCATTTTCTCGTCGGTTAACGTATCACACACGCCGCTGATTGACTTCCACGCCCCGGGCGTCCCAGCCAGTTTTCACAAAGCTGGTGGTTTACGCTGCCGTACAGGTACATTTTCCAACGCGTTAACTTTACTGAATACAGTACTATGTAGCTGGGTTTTAACAGAAACGATCTCTTGTGTTTGTGTCGCGGACCGTACAGCGGAAGACTTTTTTTTAAAGAAGAAATAAACGCTGCCACAACTTTGTACAGTGTGGGTTCCCTCTCTCCTGGTACTCTCGACAACAGTATGGTACAGATGTTCTTCTACGAGAACCGCGGAGGCTGTTGCCGAAAACTTATCACCAAGATCGGGTGCCCGACCAAGATATTGTTGTACCCTTACGAAGGGTGGGCCGCTTCGGCGATGCACGTGTACTGGACATTGAAGACGAAGTGGTGGAGCCGATCGCGGTGCAAAATCATCGAGGTCTGCGCCGGCAAGAAGCGGTCGACGAAGGCCAGAATTTACGACGATGGCAACGGACTGATGTTCATCACGGGGTACTTCAAGGAGAGCAAGATGCCAGATTTTGAGCTCGTTTTGACGTCCCACGTCACGAAACAAGACTTCCAGGCCGGCTATATTCTGACTGGCACCCTCGAGCGAGGAAACAAACAATTGAACGACATGCAATTGACGCATTTTGCGATGATCCAGCGAAAGTGATCATATCAAATATGAAAACTTAGCAAATTTAGGATGATGACAGCCAAGATAAAATAACACCAGTTTTAATCGAGCTAGTAAAGTCCATAATTGAAATCGGACAGTAGTTATGGTGCCCCAAAACGTGAGGCCCAGAAACATGAAACTCTTGAGCAAACGAGTACAAAACACCAATTAACAATATAATTGGATATACTTCTTTTGCATATCTGCTTCGCCAGTGTAATTGTACAGATTATGAATGTCCTATATAATTTTATTCTGAGGTTGGAGCAATTTGAAAGCTAACTGCTTTTTTGTACATATCTTTTTCCTATCGTAACATGTGAGGAGCATTCAGCTTATATGCGGATAACACATGTAATTGAATATGATGAATACAGCAATGAAGGAGCCGTGGGCACATTTGTAAGGGGACCTCAAGCTTCCGAGATCGACTCTTATTTTCATGTACATGTTCAGCCTGTACACAACATGGCTCACAGCGCTACCTGTATCCAAACATTCCGTTTATTCATTCTTAAATCAGACGAACCAATTCACACAGACCAGCTCATCTGTGTGAATACGTGTTTGCAAGCACTTCAAATACGTGCACATCCGTCAAAACGGAGCAAGGCTCCTCAGAAATGTCATGGAAACTATTTATAGAACATTACGTCATTCTGAATGATGTTAAGGCTGACTGGTGTCGCTTTCACTGTGCGGCACTGTGTATTCTTAGTACAGCACCTCTGTTCTGAGAAAAGCAACATTTAATTATGGGTGATAATCGCGACTTTAGAATTAATTGACATCAAGTGATAACAAATAACCGTAGAAATGTCAACAATTTGATACGAAATAGCATCGTAAAGGAGTCTATATAAGGACCTGAAAACGTGCCAAGGGCAGATTATTCGGTTTTCGTATTTTTACCTATTTATTACAAACGTTGAATCATGAATCATTGCATGAGAGACTTGGCTTTTTATGATCTACGTGCTCGGAATTTCACCGCAAAGCATCACTCCAGAGATTTGGTGATCGGTGCTCACCTTTATAATTTTTCCGCGGTTCACGCTGAGGCATCGGGGTTACGGCCAACCAGCTGTGACGAAAAGTATGTAATTTTTAGACCCTCTCATCCGACACGCTTTGTCAGTTACCGTTAATTTGTGCATTAAAAGGGGACGGCTTAGCCGTGCGTTGATGGTATGCATGGTAAATTTCGGCCAAATTTTATTTCGTGTTCCCATAAGAACGACCGGTGAAACAGTCATCATCGATTTCATGTACAAGTCGGTGAGGGAAGAAATATACAACGTGAAATGAACACATCTATCAAGCTACCGATCTCTGGTGTATTGAAATTCTAATTAATATTGTCAAGAGAATTTCAAGGCAAGGTCTGTAGGAATTTGACGTATGCCCAGCCCGATCGTTTATGTCTGATGATATACCGCCCTCTTCAACCTCAAGTTCACCGGGAAGAACGAGGGCATGTCCGTTTCGCACCGACGATTATGACAATCTGAAACCGACGTAATATAACCTCACACCGCCATCATCATCAATAAATTTTACTGTGGAAATTGAAATTTGTTGGAGCGCAATAGTCATGCGCGAAGAATGCTCGCAGCATTTCCATTACAAACAAAATGTAAGTAATATTCAATAATTATGTGCTGGATGCTTTAACGTGAAACATCGAGACGTAACACATGAAAAATTGTCATACTACGTATTACATTTTTACTGTGCATATGCAGGACTAGTTGGCTCAAGGCTGAAAAATATTTCAATGCCACTTAGGTAAAGTAGTGACTTATATTATGACGCCTCAGTATTATGGAAGCATGCAAAAATGTATTTGCAACACGCAGTATGTATCATAGTTCCGTGTCTGATATCGAGCGTTCCAATTCTTATTGTCCTGTACACACCAACGGCATCGTGCAATTGGAATAAAACGGGTTTAAATGATAAATGTAGAATGGCCATACAAATCAAAGGATATCTTTGGAGTTAAAAAAGGCTCGGTTCAGATATTTCCCTTTGGTGTGTTCTCTGTTTGCGATCTTAACGTCAAGACTTTTTGGCTCAATACAAAACCTTCTGGTATTAAGAAACGTAGAATGTTATTACAGTGCAGAAGAACCCGGTTACCTTGGCGACAGACGAACTTAACGCTCACATCTTGCCTGGGTATATATAATATATCAGCGTTGAGAAGATCGCTTCCGTCCCATCCATCGGAATGCCTCATGGAAATTGGATCCACTCAGCGACAATCGGTGTAGTCAATTTCACATGTCCGTTTCACAAGACCCGTTACTTTAGTTGAAGTGTTGTACTGCAGTTGCACAGGCATTTGCGCGCCTTCTGTCACGTGACATCGACTTGTTATTCAGCGTTTAAATGACAGACATTTAAGTTTACGATCGCATGAGTACTTGACAGTGCATCAATAATTCATTAACGCACTGGTCAGCGCTATCGAGGGTTATTTAATGAAAATGCATTGTACAAATTTGGATAAAAAACCAAAATAATCTGATAATATATATATATTTGATACCTTTATGCTTCGGTGCAAGTTTTAATTTAGATAATTATGCAGCCGACAGATCCTGTCCATTGCAGTCCTCTGTCTTCAGTGTTGTTATCAATTTACTTTGCAATAAAGTGGAAACTAATGGTGTAAATTTCAAGACTCTCTCGTATAGGTCTTTGTGTAATACAACTGATTTTTAAGCTAGGATAGATGTACGCGGTGGCAATCACTATATAATTTTGTGGAGTATATTTTTATGTGCAAAGGCACTCATAATTATCGTTTCCACCCAATTACTCGATAATTCTTGAAATAAATAAAACAAGTAAAGGTATGGATTTCCTAGCTTTGTATTAATGCTCAGTCATCCCTGTAAAGTTCTAGTGGTCTGTGATCAAAATTGTTCTGTATACTTTGAGGCATTGTGTACACATAGATATCTTTACACACATACTCCGACACTCACATAATCACATAATTAATATATATATATATATATATATATATATATATATATATATATATATATATATATATATATATATATATATCTATATATATATATATAATTTTCATGCATCTCGCAATCTTAAGAATATATATATATATATATATATATATATATATATATATATATATATATATATATATATATATATAATGTATACGTGTTTGATTATTTATGCTGTAAATAATTTGGATCAAACAACACCTCACACACGGTTTCGATCACAGTCAATCCACACTCTTACAGTATTTATGACCCAGACAAACAAGTTGATATAAGTGATTGTTAAGACGTTACGTCTTTTTCCCCGCGTCAGTGGACATGCATATTAGTGCGGACATGCATATTTTATTAAGAGAGGAATCTCTTCACTAAGTATTTTTCAATTACTCGTCAAATGCACGAACATCGATAGTACCGAGAAAGAGTCCATGATAATGAGGCGACGAGCCAGTATAACTTTCCCAGACGACTTTCATTCTGAAAAAAAACTTGCCTGCAACGAAAAACAAGACAGGCATTAAGCTCTATAGACATGTGCTTATGAAGGCAAATCAATTCAATTTGACGAAACACAAATTCAAGCGCAGACGACACCGGCGCGGCTACTATTCGACGATTGAAAAGCTAATAAAAAACGACAACATCGATCGGCGCTGACAATAGCGCAAACGAAGGCAGTAATCAAATAAGGGACAGTGCAGTACTTCAAAACGCACCGGGTCTAATTGTTCATTCGTGCCTATTATCTTTTTTTGAGCCAGCTTATATCAACTTTCAAAGGTTTTAACCCCAGGGTGAACGCCAATGCATGCAGCAAGGCAGCGTGCCTTCACGCAGAGCCTCGCCCTGAAAGCTTGTCAGAATTTGAGAGATTAATATTACGGTTCTCTGTACACACACACACACACACACACACACACACACACACATATATATATATATATATATATATATATATATATATATATATATATATATATATATATATATATATATATATATATATATATATCCACTACAATTTTTCACGGTAAATATTATAATCGTTTTTCATTTTGATATACTGCATCAACCGTTGAAGTTCAGAAATTTCGCCACATACATTTAATATTTAATGAGAAATGATATAAAGTTTAATTTTACGTGAAAACTCGACATACTGCTGTTCGACGAATGGGCAGCTGAAGTATAATAAAGTTGCACTTGCTAAGAGTAAAGTCGATGTTTCCGAGATAAAGCACAGTATGTATGTATGGGGGTTCGACGACTTTCACTTTTTTGCGCTTTGTCGCCCTTTGTGCGAAGTAATTTTTCACGCATTGGTACAAAATCAAGTAATTAATAACTTTAAACATATAATTGGAATCGTTTCCATGGCAACCGACGGCGCTTGTCTCTTTCAAGTATCCTATGACTGACTGTTGCTTGTGTTTAAAATAACAATTAGGGAGAGAAAAGAAATGTGCGTGAATGCGAGGATAGGTATTCGCACGGGAGGAGAATGATATGAACTCTACGTCGCGCACATGATAGGTCGACGGTAATTGTTGCCATGGCAACTTGGGGCCTCGCTGGGAGAGTCTGCATCTGTCTGTAGTGTTGGGAACATTTTATACCAACGACAGGGTCTCGCGTGAGTTCTGTCAATCAAGTACACGACACCTGGTGTTGTGAATGAAGTTTTATGTCACACTGCTCTAACCAGAGAGTCTCCATGTAAGAGATGCTAGGTGCCACTGCATCACGTTCAGATCTTCTGCGCAGATACCAGGATAGAGTAAGCGACACACCTATTTTCGTCTGAGTGCAGGCATGATCTTTGTTTGCTCGCAAAATTGACCAGAGAGACCATGTTGAGTGTTGCCCGTAGATCTTGTCCGATCTGATACAATATAAAAATGAAATGTTCAATAGTGTGCCACTATGAAAATATTTCAAATCTAATAACACCTTGATCAAGGTTTTCTCAAAACAGCTGTCTTACACACTGAAATAATCCCTACACAACAAACACCTGGCATTGTAGTGTTAATTGTTTTACCTCCGACATAGACCGGACACGATATACTGGCCGGGATGCCAGAATGTATATTCCATTTGTTCATTCATGTTCACAACTAGAGCATATATTCAGAGAAAGCACTCTGCAGTCTTTTGATACTCACATTTTTAGATAATAAAAACATTTTACGACAATCAGCTTCGAACAAAAAAAGCCACAGACACACCTGATCCGGACTCCCATAATTCCCTGTAAAATAAACTTCCTCGGTAAAGTTGCAGGGCTGGCGCTATATTATGATTAAAATTCAGCTGCACATTTGGTGGTCCAAGTACCTGGATATATTGGCATGGAAAATGTTTCTGTCTAGCATTTCAGAACGTACATCAATAAGATTTCAGTTCATCAGGGGTTTTTCAACTGCGACCATAATCTGAAGCGAAGCGGATACGCGGCAAGAAAATGACGCCTGCGTGGACATATTGCCAAATGCTGCAAGCTCCAAGCTATGATGATATGTTTTATCTACGCAAACAACGAGAGCATTTCCTGTCAAAAAATGTTATTGACCTCGTTGACAAAACTGCCGTAACCATTACATACGTTCATTTTCCCCGGTACACGAGTCCGATTAGAATTGAGAAAACGGATCAGAATTCGTTTTCACCTAGCATCCGTGAAGTAAGAGTTTTATTACGGTATGATGCACCCCAAGGACAAACATTCGATTCTCAAAGTTTTTTCAATACTTTTTTGGTCCACCACTTGTAGAAGCTCATTTCGAAGATCTTTGAATAAAAAAATCGCCAGGACGGTCTTAGTTTTCTGAAAATTGCCAATTCATACTTTTCCCATAGAGTTAGCACAGGAATGGCGGCCATGTGAATTTCAAATATCGGTAAATGTTAAGAAATTTGTTTCGCTGGTATTAAAGTTTGCACGCTGACCCCTGATTTTATTATTTATTTGGCAAGAGTATATGGTTGAAAGTTTCATTCAAGAAAGGTCAAAGCAAAGTTTTTCTTTCACTTTCACTTACCTCAATGTCTGATTTTACTTGTCAAAGCAATACGAAATGTAGCATTAGAATAAATTAAAGTTAATATGCTATAACCGTGTACGAGGCAAAGAGATTTGATACTTCGTTTGTGCGAGTGAGTCTGAACTCGTGGTGACCCTAGGTGACATTTTAGACACTGTTCATTTGCGTTCTACATTTTCTGTTATTATGCCCACTTTACACTGCAAGATACGTTGAATGTGCACCGACACTCCATCAACATCACAGGAAGGCACTAATTTGTCATCGTTGCGGAGATATTTACCGTATCATAACGCTAACTTGCACACTTATACAGCTGTGCTATTAATAGTCTATTGTTTGAATTTTCAAAAAGAGGCGGGAAAGGATATATCAATCAAATAAACCCCTCCCGTCAAACCCTGCCTGTACTATCATGTCAACTCATCGTTGATTGGACGTTCTGTAATAATGTCATTATGAATAATACATGTAGAAAAGCATGTCGTGCTGTTGTTGTACATTTACGACAGTCTGTCATGCAAGTCCCACGCACATGAATGACTCCAAAAGCCAGACAGCTATTTTCAAACATATGTCGGCATTTCCTTCAATCGCTTAACAGCGTTCATACTTCACAATAAAGCCAAAGAAAAGGCAGTTACTAGTACTTAACCGATTTTATCTCGGGGTCTACATCATGAAATTTACGCGCAGTCAACCGATATAAAACTTATGACGCACTCGTCAAGGAAACGGAAATGATATTTTAAACGATTACAAAAATCTTAGTTTTGAAAGTACAGTATTCTTGTCTCTGTCAACTAAGCCGCAGATGAATCGTGTCATAAGATTTTTTGTTTTGTTTGTTATATTGTTGTCAGTCGATTGACGTACATTTAAACGACAGTCAGTTTTAAGTGTTAGCGCATTTTACAATGGCAGTAGAATTCGTTCACTTTGATTTTCGGCGGTTGTGACAAATTGCAACATGCAAACACGGGAACACCTGTTGGAGTTGGTTATAATGTGCGATGTACAATATAGATAGAAACTGGTATTTAATCTGCCTTTGGTAATGTTTTGACCATTGATCAGTGTATGTAGTCAAAGATGAAAATGTCCTTTAGATATGGGTTACACAAACTGAGCAGACTATATGTAGGCGTGCAATCAACGAAGTTTAGATCACCCCTTTACATTGCTGTAACGTCGTCTGACCTCACAGATCGCAGTACCAGGCACAAACAAGTCAAGAAATCCCAGATTGCCTTGAGGGATTGCAGGTGCATTGGATATTTGAAGTTGTTCGTCGTGATCAGACTGATACAACGGGGAAAAAACTAGCTTATGTTCGCAGGTGTTGCGTCGGCCGAAGTAGGCTGAAGTACCACTCATGAAGGCAACAGTGCGTCGACTTGAGATTAATATGCCAATTTCCGCAGTTAAGCATATCGTATTTCATGTGAGCTCCCTTGAAAACAAGTCACGTGGACATGTCTAATCCAAGGAAGTTGTGTAAACGTATTGAGCAGAATCAGTCGCGCGAATGAAAAAGTTGATCGAACTTTGTGTGATTATCCGGGGCGATTAACTCGCTTCATTAAAGGCAGGAAGTCAGGGATTGCAACAACGCCGGAAAAAAGTCTTTATAGGTTGTAGGTATTTGTTTAAGCAATCCGGAACAATAGCGATCTTACAATAAAGAAAGAAACAGTATGACGGAAAACTATGGAACTTGTGTAAATTGCGTGAAAAATTGCTTAACTTGACACGATCATGTTGCAACATGGTTGTGCTCGTCCATCATGCGGAATGTGGAACGCGTACTGGTCAGTTTGGTAAGCAAGCAATAATTACCTAACTTGTTCACTCTATAGCAATCCAATTATTCATCTGTTCATTGATTAACTAACATGCTCTCAAAGCTGCAAATTGCTGTTACACCTGTTTCGATTTCTAAACTTCTTCAAATTTGTCCGTTTCTCCTATGTCAGTTCATTCTCATGATTAGTTGACAGTAGTCATCTTATTTTTTTTAACTTGTCCCTTGCCCAAGGCTCCTGACAACTTGATGAAGATGATCATATCGATTTATCTAGTCACTATTTCTTGTAACCAGATACCATTCCACAGACTGAGTATTGTCGTCTCCGATGTCTTTGTAAAAATGAACATCGCGAAGACTATTCGAAGCACTCTTCCCAAAACTATGTCTGGCTCGGTGAGAATCTAATGTTATATCGTTTTTAGTTGCAGTGACCTCGTGTCTTGACCCTTGTCTCTGCGACGAAAAAGGTCATGATACGACCAACAGCTCTCCGCTATACAGATGAACTGTCAATAATATTTGCTTTCCGTGACAAAGTGATTTTTCTTTGCATATGTGACTTGGCCGTGGCCATTATTAATTCAACATGCACACAGTTATTCGTCCCTGCATACGTACATGTATAAACGGCGTCAGAAATTATTTACCAATCATGTGTCATGTCCTCTCTGAATTAGCCTGATTAATAGCCGTTGGTGTCCTGTATATGTGTCTGTCTACATATCTCTGACTAAATACCATTTGAAACAACCGTAGTGCACGGCACGGTGGATTTAAAAACAAGAAAGACACTTGTTTCTATCCAGAATAAATATTTGATCTCCTACTTGCCGACATTCCCAACGCCCAAGAGCGATTAGTGCAGGATTGTTTCAAAGAAACTTGCTCTGTCCCTTAGCACTGTACACGAAGTACCGTTGAACTTAGATGCCCTATCTCTAATCAAAATCTTTCTTAATCTAAAATTAACAGTCAATAAACTTTACGTCTTTAACTTGATAAACTGCACTAAGATCATTTCGTAAGGCAAACGAATTGACAGTAGAGCCCGAGTTGGGGGTAACAGACAAGCAGGAGGTTTCAATCATTAGTATATAATTCACGCAATTCTTTTTCGCAGTCTGTTTTCAGCTCTTATCTCGCCCAAGTCGCGTACACGGTCGTCGTTTGCACGAACGGCTTCCTAATCCTGTCTATTAAAGGCGAGCCACTCTTTGTGTGCCGAGCTTTTGAGGCAGAGATCTGCATCAGAAGCGATATCCAACCTTACCCCATGAGTGACATTTGACGTCAGTCAATGCAACGCACATCGAAGTAATGACTTGGGGATTAAGTTTTCGCGCCGGATAGCGAGCAGAGCGTAAATGCCGATCGCTGAATAAGTCTAGCACGTCCAACGAAGCTTGAAACTTTAGAAAAAAAACCAAACTGATCTGCGTGTTCTTGCTACTCGGGGGAGCCAGAATTTAATCTTTCTACTTTTTGATGAAATATATTTTTGGCGGTTGAAAAATACATTTTCTGCAGTTTTAAAGATCAAAGTCACGGTAGCTGTATGTATTCTTCACAAATCTTTGGAAGGTTGTTGCATTAATAAGCTATGAGCATTTACTAAATATTTGTTACTTACAACATAAACCATAAGAAGTGTGTTGATTTTAGGAAGTGTGAGTTCCCCCCCCCCATTGTATGACGTCATCGTCATTTTGGCCGTTAACGTTGTGTCTTCAGAACAAATGTGGTACGAAAAAACTGATCCGTCAATATTGGACAATAAGTACTTTGGGAAACGTTAAACTCATTGCTGTTATATGTTCAAAAGTGTGGTTGTGGGTGGAAATTTTGACCTTCAAGAATATTGGTTAGACGAAGACGGAAGATGAATTAAAAAAGATGGATATATACAATCTTAATAATACCTCTGCATAACTATGGGGTGTATTATCAACATTTTCAGAGAGAGAGAGAGAGAGAGAGAGAGAGAGAGAGAGAGAGGGGTTGTGATGCATTATGGACATGTTTAGCTGCTACATTACTTTCGCAATTTTTAGTGAACAGAGTATGGTATCTGTTCGACTTGGTGTGCCCCCTTCACTCACGTAATCTCATGCAGTGGCAAATGTTGTGCATTTTGATTTCATTTGAAAATACTCATGAAAATTGTTTTACTACAAATCATCGGATAAAATTTATTGTTGCTTAACAATTGACGTCACCATGGTAACTATCAGTAAACCATCAATTAAAGTGTGCTCAATCTGAAGAAAAAGAGAATTTTTTATGGTTTACGAAGCTGACACCTTGCTTTATAGAAGCAATTTTTACAGAGAAGCAATATGATGAAATCTTCCACTAAGATAGTCTCAATATAGCGCTGATTGAAGCATTTAAATTTAAAACATTGGATTCGCCATCCAATTTGACCCGAGCTGATGGGAAACTCGCTGTTCTGAAATGAACCGAACGCAGTCATCTAGAAGTGTGTACTGGAAATGAGATTTTCATTGGGATATGTTTTTCCCTGGAGAAATGCCAGATTCCCTCAACATGGAATTAAATTAGTGTATGCATAACGTTAGAACGCCTTTTTTGCTGGAAATGGATTTAATGTCGACAGGCTAGGACTGAGCATTATATGAGTTGAAGGTATCGTCATTAAATTTATTTCGCTATTTACAACTTGGCGAGTTTCTTTTAATGCTTTCTGATGCGCGATGTTATCCACTATGACGGGAATATGAAGTAGATAAAATTTTCGCACAGAATATTATGCAGATCCGATAAAGTGCGAGTTTGTGATAGTGGTTTTGTCATAACTTCACGTTGTCGTTAGCTGATACTACAATTTTTGGTGTCTGCTATTTTTACATTGCTGCTGCTAATGGTTAAAGTCATACAGATGATGATGATGATGATGATGATGATGATGATGATGATGATGTATTTGATGATGATGATGATGATGATGATGATGATGATGATGATGATGATGATGATGATGATGGTGGTGGTGGTGGTTGTGGTGGTGGTGGTGATGGTGGTGGTGATCATGATCATGATGGTGATAACAATGAGGAAGGTGACAACGGCAAAGACAAAGTATTCCAACATAAAAAGTTTTAGCCTATACTCTATGTTATTCTGTTAAAATTTTTGCATGCAAGGGCCTAGGGTTTCTGTACATCAAGCGAAGGAGTAGGGCTGGCGATGCGATCTCATTTACCCTAAATGACTATCTTTTTTATCTTTTTCATTAAACCAAATGGAATCCATCTCGTTAAATGAAAATGAAATACATCGCGTTTAATGAATAATAGTTCTCTTTATATCAAAAGAAAACGGTTTTATCTCTTAGGCAGCAAAGAGCCGGATTCAAAATATACACTAGTCTTTTATTTAAATTATCATTAACAATGTTTTGTACCATCATTAGATCATATTTTGATATTTTGGTCATTACATGTATTTAAGCGTTTTTGCAAATTTGACAGACATTCAATCGCACTATTGTTGGATATATAAATATGTTATAGATATGTTTAGGTTGTGTCTTATTCGCAACGCATACATATTTTATGTAGATGAATTAGTCTGACCTTTGTGTGCATTCAATCGGGCATCATCTAATGTCAATATGACATGCAGAAATGTAGCCGAGTTCTTAATATGAATTCCATTTCTCTCCGATTCGCCAGGGGTGAAATGTGCCACTATGCAGATCCACTGCATAGCTGATGGAGACTGATGGGTATCAAATATTTATAAGATGCGTGTCTCGTGTTCCACTATTGCACGGTGAATACCCTGTGAACTCGATCAAAGATCGCTCTGTATAACCGAGAATAAATGCCTCATCAACGATAACATTTATTATCATTACCGAAAAATGAAGTCGATCATAAAGCGATGGAAATCGGCAACACAGAATAAAAGGCGGTGACAGTGGCTTGGAGCAGAATTGAAGACGGAGAGAAACACGTCAATGAGAACATACATACATACATACATACATACATACATACATACATACATACATACATACATACATACATACATACATACATACATACATACATACATACATACATACATACCAACCAACCCATTATATATCAACACACACACACACACACTCACACATATATATATGTTTATATTTATATATATATCACATATAAAAATGTATATGTTTGTACAAAGAGATAAACAGGCAACGATAGAACGAGAGAGAGAGAGAGAGAGAGAGAGAGAGAGAGAGAGAGAGAGAGAGAGAGAGAGAGAGAGAGAGAGAGAGAGAGAGAGAGATATAGAGGGAGAGAGTAAGAGAGTAAGAGAGAGAGAGAGAGTAAGAGATAGCGTGAGAATAAAGACAGAATTAGAGAAAGAAAGAAGATAGAGATAGACTAAGTTAAAGTAATAGAGTTATACGTTTCATTAATCAATCAATGTTTGTATAAACGCCGAGTAAGTTGCACTATATTATGGGATGCTTCGAAACATTTTCCATTTTATTGACACATAATAATATACTTTGATGATGAGGTTGTAAACAAGAATTTTCTTCTCTGGACTCTAAGCAGCTTAGCTATTATTACCCATTATGTTATCAGTACTTCAGATGCTGGTATTTGCGTGGTCATTGCTGTAAAATTTAGAAGAGATGGAAAATGTGACAACGAACAGACAAATTAACCTTGGTGCTCTGGTGTCACATCATTTCTCGATCACAAGTGGTCATTTCTGAAGCGTCGTGCGTCGACACGGTTGAGGTAATCCCTTTTCAGAATGCGAATCGGAGAAAAAGACAGTCGTCCTCTGTTTACGAGCAGTTGACATTATCTACCACGTGACTTCATCTCCCGTTTAAGACATTGATATGCTGCAAACATAGAAGCTTTCTCACCGTGACAGCATTGCATCGTGTTCTTCCCCCGGGGCCTGACAGGTGTCAGAACTAGTTCCCCCGTGAAAAGCTTATGACTGACGTTAGAAAACTTAGAGCACAGCAGAGACTATCTGCAGGGATCATGCAAGTATTGCATATCAGGTTTTTTCCACCGAGCAAGCTGAGTTCACATGCAATATTGGATTTCAGAGAATGTCAAGGATCCTTCTGGAATTTCAACATTCGAAATTGAAACGTTTCTCCCATTGACGACTGTAAACATATGCAGTGCGATGTTTATCACTTAGATTATCAATAGTTGTATGATGTCTGGCTATTTGCAAACAATGTACCAACACACCCACAACTCAATCAACCGCCATCCTAGAGCGCAAAAAGCTTCCCGTATTTTTTTTTTGAAAAATTTCAAATAACTCCAAAATGGTCTGTACTGCTTCCTTTCAGGGAAGATCCCAAGGGTTTCATAAATATAAATCATGAAAGAAAGGCCCAGTCTCATCAAAAACCTGTCATAAATATTACAAATTAAGCGACAACAACAGGCTATTACCAATCTAATCTTCCGTTCCAATAATGAGTCTTCATTTCTCACAGCTGACAAGACAAATGAAACAAAATAAACAAAAGTCTTTAATTTTATGCTGACTACGCTGACCGTAATCGACAATTTGTAACATTGTCTTTTCATATTTGCTTCCTCAAAATTCTCAAATAGTCATTATTTGAAAAAAAGAAGGAATTGCAGTTGGAAAGAGCTTAATATCTTATAAATGGAGATGAGATTCAGAGTCACGCTCGGATGCGTATTCCATATACGCAAAAATAGTGTTGTTGATGTTAGTTAAATCTCAAGTGAGCAATCAATGGGAGCGTTTTGTAGAGTTTCTCTTTAATCGTCCGCATCAATGGCATTTTTATTTTCAATCACAATGTCAAACGGATATTAGCTTTTAACGTCGACAATATTTTCATTATTTGTGTCCCATAAAACAATACATTTTACAATACCTTTTTGGTCTACCACTTGTGGGGTCTCATTTTGATGCTCAGGGAGCGAATACAATTTTCAACGGCTTATTT
This sequence comes from Ptychodera flava, assembly GCF_041260155.1. Taxonomy (NCBI): domain Eukaryota; kingdom Metazoa; phylum Hemichordata; class Enteropneusta; family Ptychoderidae; genus Ptychodera; species Ptychodera flava. The sequence goes on from NC_091949.1 coordinate 7,366,123, forward strand.
TTGTGAAAACCGAAAATTTAATTTCCCCATACTAGTAGAGGTAAAACAGGGATGGCTGCCATTTTGAATTTCAAGTATCCTTTAATATTTTGTAATTATTTATTTCTCTGGTACCTAATTTTGCACGGTGACCCCCTGATTCATACTCTTGCTTTTTTTTTAAATTAGCAAGGTTTCTCTTCGGAACTTTTGAGACTGAAATACTTAAAGGTAGAACGCACCTCGGGGACAGATATTCGGACTCTCAGACTTTTACAATTGTTTCCTGATCTACCACATGTGGGGGTTCATTTTATAGCTCTTGGTATAAGAAAACTTTCCATCGGCTTAGATTTTCGAAATTCGAAAATTTAATTTTTCTCCATAGAGTTAACACAGGGATGGTGGCCATTTTGAATTTTAATTATTGGTTAATATTAGGTTATTTGTTTCTCTCGTACCAAAATTGGCACGATAAATCCCGATTTTTATTCTCGATTTTGGAAGAGAATGGTTGAAAGATTCCTGAAGGAAAAATTGAGCAAAAGTTTAGGTCTTTCACTTTTGAGGCGCATACTACCTTAAGACCATTAACTTCGAGGTACATACTAGCTTGAAGACATTTGAAGACCGCGTTAAAAAATTGAAGACTAGGCATTTCAACATGACTTTGGAAGTAGTACAATTATGGATATTTTTCACAAACAGGAAGAAAACACCGGAAAATACTATAAATGTTGTAACTTATAGAGAGATTGTTTTCTACATTCTATATTACTTGCACGCCATTTACACATCATACCTAATCCTGCATATTTGAAGACGATTAAAAAAAGTAAATGCAAGATAGCGAGTAAAATTCTATCCCAAAGCATTCGTGTCGAATATTATTGCGGCAAACAGACATAAACACCTGCTTGTCTCTTCAATAATATATCTTACAATAACAACCAGAAGAGAAACATTATAGAGTTGCTGTTCTCTGCAGAGGAAATGAAACTGACATTTTCAAATCAATGAGGTGAAAAAAACGGTCGCCTCAAGACCCTGTACATAAAAGTATAAACGTATGACGTCATTACATTAGTTCCTCTCTTGCGAGAGGACACGCCGACGGCGCCTCCGTACTGTACCGTGCTGGGTCTTCAATTTGTAGATTGACTGTTTCGATATGTAAATATATCGATTCTGAGATGGAATTCCGAACCTATTGCCAAGCGGTCTGAGACAAAGGATCTTTGAAGGTTGGGTATATACATACATAGATATAATACAGGTACAATAAATGGAAACGACCCCTTGGCGTGCCTATACTGATATAGGAAGTGTTGGGAAACCCTGGCGACATTTTACCACCGCCTTTGAAACGAGAAACCTTAAAGAGATATATAGAACTCCATCGTTGTTGATAAGTCGCCAAATCACGATATCTCTTAATAGAGTGATGGCGCCTTCCTTTTACATTTTTGCTATCGATTCTTGACATTTTCAATCGACCTTTCGCCTTTCCATAATTGTTTTATAAGATTCATCTTTTCCCATTATAGGAAATTCAGCTTCCGTACAAATGTTGGAGTAATAGACAACGATATGATGACATTCTCACAGAGGGCAAAATTCGTGGAATTTTCTGAGATGACTCGAGAGAAATTTGAATCATTTGTTTGCGCGCAACGCCGCTTTGTTTGGTGTTGGGTTGTTCGGAAAACAGAGCCGTCACGGTGAGCCCGCTCTGCGAAAACACCCGATCGGCGTCACGGAGCGTCGAACGTTGGATGAATTTAATAATTCAGAGGATTTGGAGATGAATGTTTCATCTTGTTTATGTTTTTGCTTCATGACACGTCGTAGATGGAATTAAATTTGAACGAACAATGAGGAAAGGAAACGGGATAGCCCACTGGGAATTTCTCTTCCGATTGCGTCAACAGCGAAATGACAATATTGCATTGCAAACGGGATAGTCATTGAAGTCAGTCGTGTTTCTTTGACTTAAGGCATGGTGTCTTTAATATCTCTAGACATTAGCAAAGCAGGCATCTATCATCAAACAGGATTTGCATACGTCATTCCTGCTAAGTGTAAACAGATAGGCTGAAGAAACGTGATAATCTTCTGAATATTAAAGCTGGCTTATGGACGCTCCCATCAGCACAAAAAAGAACGTTACATCGGACGGTAACCTTGATCAAGTACAATGTAAAGTTCAAAGAAGACGACTCAGCTAACATTTTGTTCTCAAATCTTTTCTAACCATTTCCCTTTCAAAAAAATGAATGGAATATTAATGATTTGTTGATCGATGAATTATCGAATGAGATTTGAAAGTCATTTTGTGCATGGTGGCCACTGGCCTTCACATCAAGTGTTTTAATTTCGATATCGAAAGCACGAAAATTACCTTATTACACAATTTAATTTGCAAATTTAAGAGATTTACCAAGTGTCGTAATCAGAGGAAAAACAAGTTGTTCTGAAAAATATTTTCATTAGTTTTCTGATAGCATTGGTTGTAATTGCTCTTCTAACACTTCGGTTGTGAAGATGTATCTATTACAACCATCCTAGATATGCAGTATTTTATTCATTTTTCTCTATTACTAGACACTATTGTCTGTTTTCGTCAACTTCGATTCCTTAGAGCATATTGAAAATACCCAGTATTTAGCTTGCAAACATCCTCCATACTTTGTTTCTTGACATCAGTGAAATATTGAGTACGGACTCACTCTTTGCAAGCAACTTTCACTAAAATACTTATTGAGCCATAGAATCCCATCTTTACATTGAAAAACTGCTTGATTATTTCATTCCATAGACAATCAATTGTCTTGAATCATTCCCAAGAGAATTTCATGAGTCTCTGAGATGGTCGCTCTCATTACATTTGAGAATATTGTTGCTGTGTCTTTGTTTAAAATCACCAGGAGTTCTGCTCTGATAATTCGGAGAATGCCGACTCATTTGTCGTCAGAATACCTCTCTCAATCCCTTTCGATGAGACAATTTCGAGTGTAAAATTGATGATGGATGAGAGACATATTTGTAAAATCTCATTTATAATTTCATATGCCACAATACACGACAGAGAATTTAATTTGTTTCAGAAAGTAAACACACAGAAAGTTTCAAGATGTCTACAATGGGTATTAAAATAGCATCTATTATGTTGTGGGAGATGGGAGTCAATAGTAATTATTTACAAGATCCACTGGAGAGGCCATGCATCCATTGCGGGATAATTATCCATTTGTTTAGGGTCTCTGATATCATCCCGATCGTCAGGTAGGCAAGGGCACACAATAGAAGTTCGTGTTTGAAGGTAATTCGCATCTCGAAAATGAAAGCCTTAAACTTTTGCTCAAACTCTCCTCAAACGTTTAAGCATTCTCTTTCAAAATCAAAAATTCGAAGATGGCCGTTTTCCCTGTTTTCTCTCTATAGAGAAAGTTAAATTTTCTATTTTCACAGAACTGAGCCGGTGATAACTTTGCTTATTTCATGAGCTTCCAATAAACCCCCACATATGGTAGGCTCAAAGAATATTGTATAAGTTTGAGAGTCCGAATATCTGTCCCTGAGGCGCATTTTACCTTAATCTGTTTTGTTTTTTTGAGTTCTGCTTACACTGGCAATTTGCCTTCTGCTTTGTGGGTAATATATCATCCACTCAGTAAGAGACGGACGTGATTTAAGGAGAATTATGGTAGTTAAGTTAAATGATAACATTTTGATGTTCTCCACAAGATGTACTTTTCTGTTATTTTGTTCCCTTTGCAAGCTACTACTTTCTTGTTCTACTCCTACTCCAAACATTATAACGAAATACCCAATGTCCAACTTGTCAAATCAGCCCACACATGTATGTTGCAGAAAACTGAATCTGAGCTAGTCCTGACGAGAATTCACTTTCCAACAGTAACATTGAAGACTTCATAGAATGCCTTGCGTGGGCACGGCTAATGCCTTGTGAGCGACAAGAAGAAGACGTACGCATTTTACAGAAAAGAAATAGAGAAAATATTCCCAACAGTTACAGCAAATCCCTTTAAAGAGTGCTTAGATGAAAAACTTCAATGTTTCTTCAATGTTTTTGTACTCGGGTGGTGTCACCACAGCCTCACGAATTTCCGCGGTGTGTGACGTCACCAGGAAATGTGTATAACATTGATTTACGTCACCTGAGTGGCCATAAAATAACTTGTCCGAGTCAGGATAAGTTCAGCGGAGGCTTCGACACCGTATTCTGGTGATGTTAACCTATGAGAAAGCAGGGTCAAAAACAGACCGATGTTTTAAACTACGAAGAAAGGGGAAAATAAAATATGCCCGCTTGGCCTGGCTTGTTAAAGACACTGAGGAATGAAGCAATCACTTGTTAGCGAGGGACTCACGATGACACCTGCCAGTGATCGATATTTCAACGAGGGAAACCCTTCACATGACGCAGAAGGCACTATCAACACGTCTTATTCACAGGCAGTCGGGAAGAGATTTATCATGGAAAAGCCGAGCTCGAAGCAGAGGCTTCAAGTTGGGAATAGACCCGCGTCAAATCGATATGATGCACTGAATTGAAGATTACTAAGTAAATAATGGCAACACTGGGTTTTATTCCGCTTTCCTGCGAGCTAGACTGTATATTGTCCTCAAAATTGCTGCCGGGTGAAACTCCGATTTACTCCGATATATACACTTTACTCTGGGATGCGCACAATGTCATGATCGCCTACTATACTGTTTGTTGAACGAGGGCAAGTGGTTTCTAGTTATCGATCAGCCGTTGCGAGTCCTTGCTGTTTTAGCACCTAGGGGCTCGTTTCCAATAGAGTGCATTTGTCCTCGCTGTACGTGAACTTTTTGAAATGCGAACTGCCGAGAGAGTTTTCTTTGGACAGATGCACTCAAAGGGACATTAGATATGCTTTGGAACACCTGATATATGTCAAGGAAAGCGTCGTCTGTGTTTTGCTCTTCTGAGTCTATTATTTTGCCCTCAACATACAGAAACAAGATAATAAGTAAATAAATAAATAAATAAATAAATAAACGAGTGAGTGAGCGGGTGAAGAGTACTTGAAAAGAAAGGTATTTCATACATTTTCCGTGTTTTCCGACGGAAAATTCTACCTGGCGATGAATTGCCGTCAGGTTTACTGGACGACTAAATTCAGAGGGCGAACACCAGTACCGAGTCTTTATGGTCAGTTAATACCGACCATGTACAGCAGCTCGCGACAGGAAACATTTAAGTCGATGAATTAGGCCTTGCTCATCAGCTTGTAATTTCAAATGAAGAGAAATTGATAGTGCCTCAGCGAGTAACAGCAACTTTTATAGTTGACGTGTGCAGTGACCGTGATGTAAACCGATTCCCGCCATAACGTCTCTATCCATAAGTCTCAATCATAGCGAGGTTTTAAACGGAAATATCAGATACTTTTGTTGCAAGCCAGTCATACTCATAACTTTAGAGCTGAAAAAACACTCAATCGGAAATTTTATCGGGGTTCATTGACTTTTTAGAAAAGGAATTAAATCACTTCATCCGTGGATTTTAAATTAAATAAGCACAGCGTTGACAAGTAAGTGGAATTGATCGAATTGTGTGTTCAGATGCCAAATAGATAACGTATCTTCTTGTTTAATTTTTTTTAATCAATGAGGGACATTGATCCGAAATCACAGCATATTCCTGTCCATTCTTCTCAGCTTGATGAGCAATTTGTCGATTCAGACTTACTGTCGCTCGGGATTGCTGGTTACAGACAAAAATCAAATGCAGCGGCTAAATGTGTGCGGTGCAAAAACCTTGAGCGTCAACGCTGTGTGTTTACGTTGCTGAATTTCATCCGTCGTATGCTGTTTACAGCGCGAGTGCAAATCGAAGCGACAATGTTCGTTGTGGATGGCTATATTATTCCGTAACTTCTCAAAACCTTTCAAACATAGCTACTGTCAAAAATACTTTGTTTTCCTGTTGGGGAGCACTTTTCTTAGTAATTTCCACATTGAATGTCAATGGTACAAGAATTATCGCTAGCCCATACACAAGCGTACAGTATCGCATATCAAAGTATCATACAATATCCAAATATCGTCTATAAGATTTAAAGGAGTTACATGTTTGTTTATCTATTCTTAACTTTGTAAATGATTTACGAATATGTTGTCAGGTCCAAACTTGTCCCGAACGTCTGCATTCATATTTAAGATATACCACGAGATTTCAAAAATGTCTTCATTCACAACAAGTTCTAAATTAATGGTATAAATCGGATGTTTTCCGAGGATTTTGACTTTGTGTTGCCTAGATTCACACCATGGTGTGCACGCTGCAAATCTGCTTCATGGGCTAAAGACAACGTTCTCGTGATGCAGCATCGACCAAACCGGGTAAATATTGGTGCGGACCTAAAATTTATATACATGATGGTGTATCATATTTCACAACGATGAAGTTCACTGTAAATGAGGCACTCACGTGCACACACCATGCTCGGGCGATTCTGATATGACTTAAACGCCGTTTGGAGAATTATGCACTGTACAATTCAATCTACATGACCGATTGGCGGAAATATCATGATTAGCTTGAGGGAGTGCTTCGTATCATGTCGTCTTCCGAGTTTCACTATTTCGTTGCGACGGACAGCAATCTATCACCATAGTTATGGTTACTAATTACCGTGTATACGTTCAACGACATCACTACATAGTGCATCAACACGCCCAGAAGTTCGTTCAGATCGTAATACCATTGCAAAAAGCGAGCATAGTAGCCGCAGGCAAAAGCCTCAGATTCTATAATCCGGCTTATGATATTTTTCGTCATTAAATGTCAGACAGCTCTAAGTTTCAACCCATCACGTCTTATCAATATACCAAGTAAAAATCTTTAAATATTTTTTGCGCTATAAATAACATGGCTACTGGACGAATAAAAATTTGTGCGTACGTAAAAATAAATATGACATTTGGCAGGGATTAATTTGCTGACGTTTGAGTAAAAAAAATCAAGAATTTTTCTTGCAATTTATAACTTAAAACCGAGACGGTTGTATGACGAGTCACACTTATATTCTATATTTAATCTATGCCCCCGAGTGCAAACATTTCGTAGCTGTATGGCAAAATACTTCTCGCAACAAAATCAATTAAGAAAAACTGTTTCAATTGATCTTCATCAGAAAAAGAATGCGATGGAGTATTCTGGACATTTCAAATGGAATTTAGCAGACGATGAGGCTATATCACATGACACAGTTTTCTGTATCTCCATTTCGCTACATTGAACTGCACAAGTGACGCTCCAGTGTTTGTTGACTTTGCACGATCCGGACATGACTTTGCGTTCGGAAATACTTGTATTAATTTTTACATATTTACTCAATCGTATGCAGTTGGCATCATAGGTAACCAAAGCGCAAGCAAACATTATCACATCAAGCATCTACACATCGTGAAAAACCTCACTCTAGGATGTATAGCGGAGCCAATATATTTTAATTTAAATTTAATTTATGTTCGTCTAGAAAAAATGACAGATTGAATCGACCGGTTATCAATGTCATGATCTAAATCTTTAACGAATTCATATTTTATGCCATGTCACTTTATCTATGGCTTTCCCAGGGGTTACCGGTAAATTGTATGACAGATATTAAATAACCGTGAATGCCATGGAATGCTGTAAAATATTACATTAATAATAAAGCGTTGATAATATAAATGATACTCGCGCGACACACAGACATAAACTGCGCTGTCGTCGCGACGGCAGTCTGGTTACTTTTGCGCTCGGATGAAACTGTAGCGACGGGAAAGCAAGTATGCTTGTTTGGGGACAGCAGAGCGGGTACTTGAGACAAAATCAAGTCACACGATTCGATTTTAAAGGACTGCCATCTCATTAATGTGAATAATATTTTAATCAGAGCAATGCTTGACGATACTACGCTAAATGTTCACTCTGACCTCCGGTGACCTTTGTAAGGGAGAAAGCGCCATGGTAAAAGAAGCCGAACGACTCTATCTTGCGCGGGAAGAACGTTTTACCGCCGACCGGTAAGTTTAGGTCATGCAACGTGATCGGTGCATTGGCGCCAGCACTAAATACGCCATCTCAGATACGAAGCCAAGATTAGTATGAATATATATGAAAACATCAATTTCGGAGTGACTCGCGAGTTTGCTTCCATATCAAATTGAAAATTAAAGCAGCTAACGAAAATCAGAAACTTATTTTTACATAAATAGTTAACTGTAAATATTTGCAGCAAAATTATCGGAGAACAACTGAAGTGGGTCCCTCAGACTTACGACAAGCAGGTTTTACGCAAAGGAAATTAGATCTTGCATCCAAGTTTCAGCTTCCATTACATCATGAATTGACTCGCTTCCATCTTGTCGTCAGTTTAATCCACCGATATTTAAAACCAACATAGCTAAATGTTGTTTTACGGTCTATCGGGCGATATAACAGAATTAAACATCTTTCAAAATTTGTATTTCAGACATTTTAGCCCTATTTGTTGTTTTGTTGAGTGATACTGTATACTGCCTTAGTTTTATACGCGAGTTTTTAAATTTTCATATTTTGTAATTGAAGTATACATGTATATGCTTGTCACTGCCGTAATGCTAATTGCCCAAATTGAGATAATGAAGATTGATTAGTTGGTTGATTGATTGATTGATAAATAATGAAGTGGTATTCCTAAGTTCTGGTGTATTGCCATATATTTGTAGCACTTTTCTAAACATTTTAGTCTCTGCTATTCATAGAGGGTATGAGTTAAGTCCGTGTTTAAATTTGTGGCAGGTGCATTGTTAAACGTTTTTATGTCGACAAGCAGTCTTATAATGATCAGGAGATGATCTTTAAATGCTCTGCGAGGATATTCCTGACTGCTGACAGCGATCACTCTACTTCATCGGATATTACCGTCGTAAGTCTGTCATGTCTATCTGTGTGCAATGTATTGTTTGTGTCAACGCCGTTACAATCGACCTTCTGTCACGTTTTAAACATAGAATCAGTTTTGCCCGGTGAGTGTACCTTCCCTATGACTTAAGGCACCCAGTGATTTAGGGAATGTACTACCAAAATTTCAAAAAAAATATCTAGGCAACAAACTTAGGAGATGCTCTCGATTTTTATCTAAAGTGTGTAAAGTAAAGCACAGGCATAAATTGCCAGATTTCGTAACGTTCCAGAGAGTCAATGGTCCCCATTGCTGTCCTGCAGCCATGGTTACAAGATAGAAAGTGTACTGTCAACACCATATGACTAGCGAAAGTATCGACCCGTTCGAGAAGGTAGAATTTGGTATCAGAGTAGATATCAGCTTTCCCGAGGGCGTGCTCTGCCAAATGTCTCCAAAGTCCATGTCCACCATATTCTGAAAACAGTTGCGGTTGAAGCCTACTAAAGTCTTCTCAGTCAAGTATATGAATTTATACCATGAAGATCTTTATGTAACTTATGGTTTGGGTGGCATCGTCATCCCACCACAGATGAGAAATTATATATATATATATATATATATATATATATATATATATATATATATATATATATATATATATATATATATATATATATATATATATCATCTGTCAGATGATTGCAGAATGCATGAAACTTAAGTAACAGATGTTATTACTTTGTACTTGAAGTAATTTGTATTATATATATATATATATATATATATATATATATATATATATATATATATATATAACAGACAGAAAAAGAAAGAGACAGACATAGAAAAAGAGAAAGAAAGATTGACAGAGAGCAATAGATAGATAGATAGATAGATAGATAGATAGATAGATAGATAGATAACTCGATGCTTTATCACAGTGGTATGTAAATAAGAATGAAACACATCAAGTACAAAGTATTGATGATGTGTGCAATACATACGTAAGTACATACATACATACATCGTGTGTTTGTGTATGCATTTTGTTATGAAGTTATCATATGTATGTGCGTAATTTGTGAATATATATACATACACCTATATTTGTTGGTGTCGTCGATAACTCTTTCACTTCAGTGCAGTCAATGTTGTGACAGCGAGTCATATAGTTACATTCATACATACACAGATCTATGTCAACATTTACAAATAATACAAACATTATTACGCACATTAGCTATCAATCCGTAACACTATTCATGTCATTGTCTTCTTCTAATTTTCCTTCTCAGACGGCGAAGTTAGCCAGAAATTATCGACCCTCGAAGTAAGGTGAAGCAGGTGTAGTTGCTTCTTACGAGATGTCTGAGCTTTTTCCATTAGCAGGCCGACACCAACAATTACAGCGAATTGTCTGCTACAAAGCTTTGATGGAACAGACCATTAGAGACAGAAACCAACTAGACAGGTATATTAGTCGTTATTTGAGAAGAAGGCTTCGGCAGGTAATAGCGTAATGGAACAGAGCGAGATGGATTATGTCAGAGGCTTCTCGTCACGATTTGTTCATCCAAACACGATCAAGAAGGTTTAGGTTATACGTCTGAAAGATCTCTGATTGATTGTCGACTGAATCGGGTAAACAAGGCCATTGAACGGTTGAACACACGACTAAACTGCGATATCCGAGGGTGAGTGCAGACCATGGCCGGCGAAGAGCCACAGGGAAGCGAAATGTCGTCTGCATTGGAGAGCGATAATGATGGAAAATATATAATCAATATATGACGGATGACGAGCGATTAAATGGGAAGGTTGACCCACATAATATGTCATCGGAGTTGTCGCTACTGCGTCTGGCAGCAAAAAACACTTACATAAATGTGCAAATACATGCATGCATGAATACATGCATGCATGCATGCGTGCGTGCGTGCGTACGTGCGTGCGTGCGTGCGTGCGTACATACATACATACATACATACATACATACATACATACATACATACATACATACATACATACATACATACATACATACATACATACATACATACATACATACATACATACATACACACATACGCACACACAGGACAGAGAGAGGTTTTCTCATGAAATTCAAGTGCTCAATACCAACTTAAAACCAAAAACTAACTGTTTGCAATTGAAAGTTTGATACTAAATTTACGGTGTTCATACGACAAAGTTTCACAATAGCCACTGATTATAATAGCGCAGCCTGAAGACAGCAGAAAGAAGTTTAAGATGATTGCGCAAGGCCGTTGCGCCATGTACACAGCGTAAATTCCCCGACTAGTTCAACAGCTAGATGCTTGACAACTGGGAATATGCTCGAATCAATAAATCAGAAAGACGAATTTTAAAGAGACTAGTATTATCCCAAGGGATTAATTTATTGAACCATTTAGTGACTTGTACGATCACGATTATCATGCAGGATTTTGCTTGGGCGATTTGACTGTAAACATGAGCGTTTAACGATTTGAAGTGTTATTTTACAGTTTTCGTAATTCAGGTCAGTTGGTTCTATTTGTTCATCTCTATCGACAAGATTTCATCTCATTAGTATTTCTGCTCAAATTAGAAAAACAAGCTCACTATGATAGGGAGTAGTGTTGGATTCCCATAGCCTGAGACGGTGGCAAGATTGTGGACTAAAACAGGATGCAGTGCTCAAATCACAGTGATAACTTCAGGTCTTTGGGCAATGGGTGGTACAGTGTACGCGAAGGCCGTGACGACAACAAGGCACGTGTGGGGAGAGAAAATGTCGATCAAAGAGGGTTTCGCTACTGTGATGTGACATCGTTCTCTTGCTATATTGTGGGGGGGTGCTGGGGGGCGGGGGGCATTCGAAGTGGTTTGAAGAAAACGTTAAGAACAGTTCATGAAAGTTAAGAACAGTTCATGATCTAACCGGTCCTCCTTTTGTTGATGCCAGTAGATGAGTATTTCAGTCAGAAAGTAATGATTTAAGTCAAAAGATCACGGGTGTTTTTCTGCACAAAAACAGTTGAAATGTGACTCTGTCGCTATACTTGAGCCAGCATATTAGGTCACTCTGTTGTCAGATTATTCCAGTCGTGTTTTCGTTAAAAATGATTTGTTCTTTTACTCCTTCGTCTTGTCTAAAATGATTCACAATGGGACTCTTTTAAGTTTAGAAATATGAAAATAGTTTGAGAAAATGTCAAGAATGTAAGCATCTTCATCTCTAACTTTCACAAGTAGATGTTGTTCAGAGGTCAAAGTACAATTGCCGTCGGGAACATGTTCATAAGCTTGTCATTTCAATCACATTTTATCGTCATTTTTGTCAAATTATTTCTCTGTCTGTGATATATGCTGACTCATTCAGCACTATGGGAGTGAAATAGACAAGCACGTACATCCATCATCATCGTAACTGTCATTAAATGGTAATTATTCCAAGGAGCGTAGAACCTAATGTGATTAAATTTTTCAACGATCTTGTCCGTGCAGACACTGTTTACTCATTCGCTTCTGAGAAAACATAGCAAAAAAATTGCAATTTCGCCAATCCACTTATACAGCCACGCACATATCACGATTAAATTCCACTTCAAAAGAGAATCGTGTTCGGCGATGACGTATATAGCCGACCTCTGCCGGGTCGATTTTTATTTTTGTTCCATCTTGATCTGGTCAATTTACATATATGATTAAAGCAAAGCTGTTAATACATCTGAATATTAAACATTACAGTTATCACGACAAAAAGATAAAAATGTCAAAACGGCATCTATTTAGTATCACATTTTTCTCCGTGACGTCATATAGTGAAACAAACAAGAAAAAGTAACCGACAAGGCTACGTTCTTTCTCATTCGACTTAAGTTACACATATATAGAAGACATAAATACATGTATAAGATTATACAATAAAAATTTCTTTTCATCTTTCAAGCTATAATTGAAACGTGACCTGAGAATAAATAGAAATTATTTCTTGTTATCGGAAAAAAGAGGAAATATAATTATAAAAAAAATCTTATTCTGTGGCTGTACGAATACTACATGTTTGAGACTAAAAGACGACGTATATTTGAGGCACAGATAGTGCTGAAGATAAATTTACAATACTGTATGACTTAGTCAATAGTTTAACAGTTTCACGAACCACTAAAGTGACAGCGCCCTCTGTGTCGCAACTTACTGAAAAATAGTACGAAACCACGATTAGCAACAGTAATTCATCGTTAATTTTCTATTGTGTTCTAGAATTAAGAGACGTGAAGCAATTACGTGAACGTTACCATAACAATAAACGCACATGGCAAATACTGCCATGGTCAGTCAAGGACAGTCAAGCGTGTGAAGGACGACGTGCTGTAGAAATTAATACCAATTCGTGTGTATTCAGTGATATCATAGTGAATATGTGGAAAACATGGGGTCGAATATGCCTTAAGAACTAGGGTTTGACGTCACTATCGGATGCTCACGCATCAAAATTCACTGGAAAGAGACCACATTTACTTTTTGAGATGATGATCGGTTAATATTTCAAACTGACTATCAAAGAATGACTACAACTATTAAACCAAGAGTATTCAAGATTATTGTCAGTCAAGTATTTTTATATCATCTGAGAAATAAAAAGATACAGTCCAAGTCCAAATATACGCCCTCTTCCGGCTAATTTCGAGAGTTGGAAATTTGAAAGTTTAAAGAGACAATAGCCGTTACTTTTGATCATAATATTTTATAATTTTGTTCCGATTCAATACGACAAATCTATTTTCTTATCGCTCTTAACTTCCTCCTGGTATGGTAAAATAAAATAAAGTATTTGTCTTGCAATAAAAATGCATTGTCCTTGTGCAAGTATGAAATGGTCCCGTTGGCAAATGAATTCTGAGGCGACCTACATGCAACAGTCAGTTTTCGACAATGACGTTGTACATTATACACATTGTGGCTGCGTTGATAAGTCGAACAATTTGCATTTGGACAAAACTTTGGAAGTTAATAAAGGACCTGTGTTTTACTGACGGGATAAGTTGAAAAATACAGGAAAGTACATTAAAAGTCACAGCTATTGGATCCTTAACGGACGAAACATGTAATGTGTAAGTCTGGTAACATTTAGTTTATAGAATCTTCTACTCAATATTTTCTTAAACGTCTAGAATACTGTGAATATAATATAATTTTTTGATTTACAACACAAACAGTTTTACACCATTCAACGTACAGCGTAGTTCAAAGGCTAAGGAGCACGGAATCAAGCGACGAAAAATATTGAACAATTGAAACTTGTGTTTTGAACGGCGAACATATTTGAAGAAGATTGACCTTGACACTGGTAAATCTTTTAAATCCGTAGTTCCGATGACCGAACTCCTATTATTTCCGAACCGTAAAGCGCCCTCCTTTACATAATGCAGCACGGTCTGTGTTCGTACTGATGACTTCAACAATGAGGGCGCACTGAGGGATTACGGCTTCACAAACCAAATAATTGTTGTTCATTTCTTCTTCTTTTATAGTAATCCTGCTTGCTTCATATTTTCTCATGGTTTTTATAAAGTAGAGCTAGGAGGGTAATCTCGCTCGTTAAAAGTTCACTCTGTAGTGGGCTTGGCCAAGGGGTCAGTTCGACATTGACAATCCTCATCTGCAATGTCACGGAACATGCCATCGGGTATTGAAAAGTTTTACTGAACGGGAAGTTTCTTGACCCGCAGATTCTGTCCCTCGTATTACCGCCCTCTGCCGTCAATGAGTGACAAACTTGTTTTTTGGTTCAGCTTCTTCCTCCCTTAATGACACGCGCAGGTATCAACAGACATGTTGGGATAAACTTTCAAGACCACGTTTCTGGTCGCATCAAAGTACAGAATACTGAGGGGGGACAGTTTATCTGGAACACAACACGGGGGCGGCACCCCCTTCACAGCCTCTAGCGCGTGCACTATACTTTGGACAGCTGCATGATTCGACGGGTTCAAATCCTGCAAAGACATGAGACGAGAAAGATGTTTAAAGTACTTCACGTACTATATTCTGCGCACGTTTCTGTCGGTACTCATTTTAATGCAGATAACTTTTAGTGATTTTTTTCCCTTATTCTTAATTTGCATGTCATTTGCAAGTTCTTGTTCTACCCCTTGAAAGCAGGCTGAAACATCCACCATTTAGCCTGTCAACATAGCTGCTACATGGTTGTGTAAAATGTGCTGTTATTGTTTATATTTGAATTCTGGACCGAACCAAAATTCACTCAATAACAATGGAGTCTGTACATGTACGGGCTGAGTTGACAAGCTGAATACTTTGTAGCTCAACATGCTTTGGGGAGTACAAAAAGATTATTGTTGACATGAAAATAAAGATAGTGAAAAATTCATCATAAGTTAGATTTCTGGCTCTTTAAGGATTGGCCTGATTGGAGTATGTGCCCGTAGGTAGGTGACCATTTGCCCGACGTAAGGAGGGCAAATGGTCTCCTGTCCCGAGGGCGCAAAGTCCCATGATTTCGCTGTTTTTATTACATGCCTCTCTATAAATTTTCTCTCCAAATTTTTTGGTTTACGTACAAATGACAATTATATGATTTGTTTCCATTTTAGACGAAAATCTGTAGTAAAATAGAACGATTTTCATCATCAAACGGCGCATTGATAAATTTAAATCACTGTTATTCGGTTGATCGATTTTCTTCGCATAATTTTGTAAAAAAAGTATTTCTTACGTAAAAGATGTAATTTCATCATTTTTTAATCCTGGAGTTGTCAAGTTGAAAATAGTTCCGGTTCACTTTCAGTCAAATGATGACTATGCGGCCCTTCGACGTCATCGACAAGTTACCTATGGAGCGCGCGACGTTCGATATACGAGGCATGTAATAATCAACATTGTTATTGAGTTGAATCTCTGTCTTGTATTTAGATTATTTCGAATTAAATTGACGGTTGTACATAACATGTGTACAACTCTAATACTGTGCAAACATTAGGGTAAGGAAAAGCAACTGTACTTCATTTCTAGAACATAAAATAATGAAAATTTTATCATAAGTTATAGCAATTGTCATTTCCAGAGGGATATAGAATTTTTAGGGGAAAATAAGGCGCATGTGCATCAGCATACAAACCTTCGTCATCGGAAATGGACAAGCTCCAGCACAATAGAATGCATCGAAGGACTTTGGCGAGATGACGTAATTACTCCATCCAATCATACCAAAGTCCACTTTCATGACCCTCCTGGAGCAGATGTTCCACTGACTTTGACCGTAATCGTCGACGCGGTCACCGTTTTTCTTTCGACCCTTCTTACGCTGTTTCTCCAAAAGAGTCTTGGTGTGCTTGCGTTTCGACTTGACCTTCCGCGCGCGTGCGCGTCTCTTGGACTTGCGCTTGCGGTTCCGCTCGGAGAACTTCGGAAAGGTCTCGTCTATTGGGAAGTACGTTTCTTCATCCACGACCTCCGGGTATTCGTTCGTTTGCAGTGGAACTTTGTGCACACTTCGCCTTTGCCTCTGACTGTAGGTTGCGTTTCCGAGGAAGTACACATCGTCCGGTTCGAGTCCGGAGCTGTCGGCTTCCCCTTCATTGACACCCATCGCAGAGTTTTCGAACTTATCTTCCTTGAGGGCAGCATCTCTGGTGAAGACCAGGACAAACGGATTTGCATGCCTGGCCATCTTCCCTTCGACATCGGACATAGCAGTCCCATCTGAGTATGCCGACGGCGGCGCTCTGTCGAGCCTGAAATGCAGAGCAAACTTGCTTCCTTTTGAAAGACGATTAGTCACGTTTATACCACTCGTTAAATCGGCGACTTGCCATCCGCGGCTCTCCCAAGGAACTCGAAAGGACCGTATCAGTTCACATTGGGGCGGATTCTCCATCTCAGGGTGGCGCACTTCCAAAATGTCAAGCTTGAGTTTTGTCGGTTCATTCTCGTCCATGTCCATCTTCAACTTGAAGAAGTGGAGCTGCAAGGCGACGACGCCCTCTTCCGGCGGAAGCGATGGCAGATCGAAACTAAACAAGTTGTCCATTTCACAGGTCGGACCTACAGCGAAGAAATGCAAACAGACACAATATCAATTTTCAGATGTGATAAAATCTCACAGAACTATTTCAAACAAGAAACTGACACGATGTACATCTTTCCGCACCGGGCAGAGATGGAGGGGACAATGTTTTTATTGATTGTTGTGAAGTAGCGTTCTGCAGTTTCGCAAGAAGTCAAACCTTAACTGAAAGTTCAGATTGATGGGTGAATGCCATGCCAAACATTGAACTGCATTTCATGGGTTGGTGTATTTTTTTCCTTCAGAACCAAAGACTCTTTGTATGTACCAAACCAAGCAGTTTGATGTACTAGTATTTGCCAGGATGATGCCATCAGGCAAGCCTTTGTATACGCACGCATTTATGTTTTTAAACGTTTCATGTCATTTACGTCAAGTTTAATCATGCTAGCAAAACAAGCACGATAATAAGTGACATAACATTGCGTGCGCGAGTGCACATACATATAAATCGATGTATTGACGGATAAGTAAAAGTGTTTAGATCGATAGATAGATAGATACATACATAGATAGATAGATGGATCGATAGATCGATGGATAGATAAACAGACAGGTATAGGCAGATATACATATTTACATAGCTTTTTGCATATCCATCCATCCATCCATCCATCCATCCATCCATCCGTACGTAGTACATACATACATACATACATACATACATACATACATACATACATACATACATACATACACACACACACACATACATACATACATACATACATACATACATACATACATACATACATACATACATACATACATACATACATACATACATACATACATACATACATACATACATACATACATACATACATACATACACACACACACATACATACATACATACATATATACATAAATACATACATACATACATACATACATACATACATACATACATACATACATACATACATACATACATACATACATACATACATACATACACATACATACATGCATGCATACGTAAGTGCATTCACAGAAACAAGTATGCAAACGCCGTGCTACGTTTCACAGTAAGTTTTTGTGTGTGTTCATTTATATTGAGTAAAAGGAAAGTACATTGAACGCTGTGAGGGTATATGGAACACGACATGACGCCTTGTCCATATAATTATCAGTCTAATTTTTTCATTAGATTACCACTTCCGACGCAGCATCCTTTTAATATTCTTCTTGATATCAGCTTCGTAAGGTTTTGCTACAGCGTATTTTCTTTTCAAAGAAACGTGACTATCACGGACGTGACTTGGGGGAAAGGGGCTAAGATGATGAGCCTGTTGGATTAAGTTGACAGTTCAAAGTTGTTTGGATGTTTGATACATTGCTTCCAATCTGGCAAACAGTTCTCTAGTGATTTATAACAAGTCTCCCGCAGTTTTGGAAGCACAACAGATTGGAGTCCATAAACATTTTTTTTTCACCGAGCAGTGACAAGTCCGATCGATCAGAGACATTTGCTTGTGCGCATGTGCGCGTGTACGCAGAGGACCACCACATATGCGAACATCAAAATTGCTAACTTGGTAACCATACGATAGCGTCACGCCTCTGACCAACGCGGTTCATATATCTCTTTGCCGCAACTATTATACTTACAACGAACAGATGCTGAGAGGGTTAAAGAGAAAGTGTCGTAGGAAAAGACCCTATTAACCCCAGTCCTTCATGTTCCGAATAGAAATGTAAACATTTGAGCGCCATCATGATTTTGTCGATATTTCTGCATGCATAAACTCAAAATCCGTTTACTTCTGGTAATGATACTTGGCCATATCTTTTTGATACTGTCTTTATCTTGTTCTTAAGACCAAGTTCGCTCATTAGAATTTCACTAAAGGGCATTGTATTGCGGCGCCATTAATCTTGTTCTTGATAATGAACACACCAGGTTCGTCTTTGCTACAGTGATGGTCCAGGCAGCGAAATTTATATCATATTATAGAGTTGGAATGAAGTTTGCTACCGAGAATCTTGTTGTTTTTCTCAGGGTCATAAAGCACAATTAGTCATGATCAAAACTTAATGTTTTTATGTTATTAACAAACTTATATATCAGATCTGAAAATTTCCGATAAATACATAACATTGCTGTCATCATATTATACTTACATAAAATACCGAACTGCTCTGGAATCATATATAATGTTCACAATCTATGCCGACATTTGGGCTCTTGTAATAAGCATGCAATGTGCGCGACAAACGCGCGTTATAGTCACTGTGTTGCTTTGGCCGTCTGAAAACAGTGTTAGTCACTTTGTACAGATATAGAAGACACCACTGTATGCACATTCCTGCGCACACTGTATGAAATATTACATCTGCGCGGATTTGGCACAAATTCTGAACATCATTGAGAATTCCAGTGCAGTTAGGTATTTATGGAAGTATTGATGACAGAAATACTACATTTGCTTTATCAACAATGTTCAATTTATAACATTATTTATATCATGAAGAATTTCAACTTCTGTTCTGACCAATAATGCCGTTTATCTTTTCGAGCTCAAAAGCAACAAGTTCATTGAATGCTGTAGCAGCGTTTGCCACCAATCCCGCCAAAACACACACAGCTGCGGGTAACGTGTATACCTCAATTACGTCAGCACAGGATGCGATAAATTCAGTATTGATTACCAGGCTTTGCGTGTTTGGAGAGTTCAGACTGATTAGCCAACGCCTGACGTAATACGTTAGCGGCTGTGGTTTCATGGTCTCAGGCCGTACGTGTACAGGCGTGTCCTGAGGCAAAGAAACGACGGAAACAGAAGATGTTATCTTGGTTGTCGTGTAACACTGGGTGTTTGGGTGGAAGAGAAACTTTTGTATTCTCTGAAATTGCCTGGGTGGTCCCAGACTCCCTAACGATTATTTTTCGTTTACTTTCATCACGTGGGCTAAGGAAGCGATTTGTGATAATGACGACGACGACGACAACGATGATGATGATGATGAGGATGAGGAGGAGGAGAAAGGAGAACGTTTAGTGGATGAATATATATATATATATATATATATATATATATATATATATATATATATATATATATATATATATATATATTTATATATATATATATGTGACGACGATTGATAAGAAAGCGAATACAATGATGATGATGATGATGATGATGGTGGTGGTGGTGGTGATGTGGTGACAATTGCCGTTGTCAAGGTTTTTGTTGTCTGAGTTCGTCCCTAGGGCAATTTTCAAAGAGTGACATCACCAACGCCACCATCGCGAAAACATATACAAACTTATTATCACTTTTGGCATCGCCGTCACGTTCATCATCAACATCATCATCATCATCATCATCATCATCATCATCATTATTATCATCATCATCATCATAGTCATCGTCGTCGTCGTCGTCGCCGCCGCCGCTTCCATCATCATTATAATCATTGTCGTGGTCCTTGTCATTATTACCAGCATTTTCGTTGTCGTCACGGGCCACGATTATCATATTTGCAAAGGTTGAAACCTGAGACTAATTCATCCCGTTTCCAAATAAACACCTTCCATCATAACATCATCACTGTTAATGTTACTCATGCTGTCCTCTATTGTCGTCACAGTCTACGTCATCATCAGTAAAAGCAGCATTACCACCACCATTATCATCATCATCATCATCATCATCATCAACAAGTCATCGTTGATGACACAGTCCCCACTTGTTAATGGGTACATTGATTACATGTCCTCAGAGAGGATAGAGTCCTCTTCATTAATTAGGTTTGTGATAAAAATACTTTGATAGAGATGGCGCTCAATGGCCAAGAATGAGTTCCATGGTGATGAAAACATAAAACCAATGTAGGCACCATCCTAAAGTTCATAAAATGAGTCAACTAGGAATTAATCAACAGGATGTTGCAAAACATTTTTGCATACAATCCTAACACTTAACAGATTATCACCGGTACCATATTTCATAAAGTTTGATGCAGTATTTACAAAACTATGAGATCAACATCTGTATCAAGTTTCATCAAATTTGACGTTGTATTAATTTGTGGCTATATCACTCTAATTAGGAAAGTCCATTACTTATGCAATTACAAATTAATTAAAATGACACTGATAAATGTCTTTTTCAATGTTAAAGCAATGTGAGCTTAACATCTGCACAAAGTTTCATGAATTTGATGTAGTATTTCTTGACATATTAGCCTACGTACGAAACTTCAATAATTGATATGTTACTGCTACATGACGTGAAACAAATTGACGAGCATATGTATGAAATAGGTCGATGTCCTTGTACCAACTTTGAATGATACTGGTGGAAATATGTCTGAGTTATGGCTCTGTACATTAGAAAACTGTAACAAAATCACCACCATGCAGCGATATTTGATCTTACTGTTTAAAAAATCAACAAGTATATGTATGACATAAGTCAATGTTCATGTACCAACTTTGGATAAGATCAGTTTAGACTTGCCAGAGTTATGGCTCTCGACATGAAACAACCATAACAAAATTGCTACCGTGTGGCCATATTGGACCATCTCGTGAAACCAATCCACATACATACATATAAATAAATCAATGTCCTTGTACCAACTTTGAATAAATTCACTTGATACATGTCTGAGTTATGGTTCCAGACATGAAAAAATCGGGAAAAAATGGCCACAAGGCGGCCATATTGGATTGTATCACAAAACAAATCAATGTGCATATACATGACATAAGTCAATGTCCTTGTACAAAGTTTGCATAAAATTGGTGAATAAAATCAGTTGAGACGTGCTCAAGTTTTGGCTAAGGACATGAAAAAATTGTAATGAAATGGCTGCCATGCAGCCATATTGGATCATATCATGAAACAAATTGACCTACATATGTATGACATAGGTTAATGTCCTTGTACCAACTTTGAATAAAATCGGTTGAGATATGCCTGAGTATTATGGTTCTGTACATGAAAAAATCGTAACAAAATGGCCGCACGGCAGCCATATTGGATCGTATCACATAACAAATTGACATGCATATGTATGACATTAGTCAATCTACTTGTACCAACTTTGAATAAATTAGCTTAATACATGTGTGAGTATTATGGCTCTGTACATGAAAGCATCGTAATAAAATGGCTGCCTAGCGGCCATATTGGATCGTATCACAAAACAAATCGACATACATATGTATGACATTGGTCAATGTCCTTGTACCAACTTTGAATAAAATCGGTTGAAACATGTCTGAGTTATGGCTCTGTACATGAAAAAATTGTAATAAAATGGCCGCCTGGCGGCCATATTGGATCGTATCACAAAACAAATCGACGTGCATATCTATGACATTGGTCAATGTCCTTGTACCAACTTTGAATAAAATTGGTTGAAACATGTCTGAGTTATGGCTCTGTACATGAAAAAATTGTAATAAAATGGCCGACTGGCGGCCATATTGGATCATATTACAAAACAAATCGACGTGCATACCTATGACATTGGTCAATGTCCTTGTACCAACTTTGAATAATATCAGTTGAAACATGTCTGAGTTATGGCTCTGTACATGAAAAAATCGTAATAAAATGGCCGCCTGGCGGCCATATTGGATTGCATCACAAAACAAATCGACGTGCATCTGTATGACATATGAAGTAATCCTTGTACCAAGTTTGAATGAAATCACTCCCTGCATCCCTGAGATATCTGCGTGAACGGACGGACGGACGCACGCACGGACGTACGCACGGACGCACGGACGCACGCACGGACATGACCAAACCTATAAGTCCCCCCGGACGGTGTCCGTGGGGACTAACAACAAAATCTACCTCAAACCAGTTCTACTAATATAGCCAGCGAGAATATCGACAATCATTGTGGTCCAAACCAACATCATGGCAGCCCTACGGGTGGCAAATGACTTTACGGAAATCGTTGTTTATAGGACTTCCCTGTCCTGTTTTTCTTTCAAATGGTTTGTTTGTTTGCACTGATGCAATTGAGTACACGGTGGATAAATCTCATCGTGCAACTTTTCGATCAAGGACAGTTACTGTAGCTTCAAACGATACTGTGCAAATTGGATCAATGTACAGGAATCATAATCATTATCAATATTATTACCATTGTTGTTGTTGATGTTGGTGTTTTTGTTTTTGTTGATAATGATGTTGTTCTTGTTCAATACGATATAGCATTTTCATCATCGGACGATACGGTATTCTTTAAGGACGGAATACTCGTGCGATGACACAGAATTAATGGCAACCGTAAGAAGGGGGCTGTTTAAAAAAAAAACCCATAGACCCTCGAGGGTCTATGTTTAAACCTCTTTCGGGAACATACAGTAGCACTTGCTGATTAATCAGTTCGTGTTCACTCTTAATTTAGAGATGTATTTTGGAGTATTGCGCATGCGCAGTTCCACATTTGCATAAGCGACCCGTTCAACACGAAATGGATTTTTCTCAGGGTACGCACACCGCACCGGGTACTTTCGGCTCTTGTGTAAAGGCGATGGAGAGACATATTCGGGTCAAGCTTGGAAGCAGAAACAGTTTGGACTTTCAGTTAACGTCATGGCTACCAGCGAGGGTGGAAAGTTAGGATTTCCGGTAGATTTTATGCAATACTTTCAGCGATCCTCTCAGGGTTTCCGCCATGTTGTTTCTGTCAGAATATCCATGATTTCATTCAGCTATATTCAAATCCATCGTACAGTGTCTTTTTCGGCCGATTTTTTCATCCCACGTGAACAACGCTGTCGATGAACAATTGGTGGACACAAAGGCCAGCATTTATGGCCGTTGCGCCTTGGGGGACATGGGGGACACTCGGCATTTCCTTACATGCATCGCGGCCTACTTCTATTTTTGGAAATTCCGACGTTTTAGCTTTGTATACGTGCCAAGAATATAACGATCTCATGCATGGCGACTTATAGAACAGCCCGCGAAGGAATTCTTTTAGTGAAAAAAATACAGCCTTCAATTGTCCATAGTTTCATCCAAGTGTTCAGCTGCGTCAAGTGGTAGCCCTGCGTACAATAGTGTGTGTTCCCGGCGCTATACGTCCTCCCATCCGTGTAACGCCAGGAACATACAGCGTTGTACGCAGGGCCGGCTACGTCTAGTGGCAGTATACGAATTGAATCAAGTCACTGGTACGTACCGCACTTTAGATGGGTTCAAACTTAAACTGAGTTCGATGTTAAGTGATAAGAGGGGAAATACACCATTATAAATATTTAGGATTTTGATCTCGTTTGAAAATAAATATTGCATGTATCAGATATTGTAGAGTACAATAACAAATTGTCTTCTGGAGAGTCAAAAATTTTGATGTTAGGGTTGCCAAGCAAAGTTTTTGTTTTTTAGATGATATATGTATGGGGTCACATGGATAAGTAACCTGGCCCTGTGATTAGTCAATTTGGTGATGCATCTTCAAGGTCTGCAGTTTGGGTATTTCTACAAGAGATACCTTGAACTTAGTCAGTATTGTTATTCCAGTAATTTTGTATTGCTTTCATGACTGAGGATCTGAAGTAAAAAAGACACTAAAAAGACACTACTAAATCATATTGCAGTATCTTTATTATATTTCACAACACCATGAACATGTATAACAATATAAGTATTATAATTTTCAAATAAATACTCTTGCAGTAAAAAAATGTTTCTCTGTCTTGTTTTTGTAGTACTTTATAGTGCTGCATGGACAGTCCTGTTGATTAACTAACTATGAGTGATATTCTGCTGACATGTGTCTTTTATATTAACCTAATAAGAACAAATGCTTTCATTGCACTGTGCAAAAAATATAATGACGATAAAAAAATAAGAACAAAACCGAAAGAAAACCCTCAAACTAGGTTTTTGGAGGAAATGGTTTCCTCCAAAAACAAGAGCAAAATCAAAACAACCTGAAAATCAGCCTATAAGCTTGACTAGACAAACGTTATAATGCACATGAAGCAAATTTTATTTAGGCAAATTTTATCATCCTGGTGTCGTACATCTGACTAAAATTCCCCTTCAATTGGTTTCCTTCCATTAGTCCAGATCCTCCCAACCGCTTCATGGCGAACTCCTTTGGCGTCGTTGGCGTGTAGCAAAAGACTGAGGGGAAGGGAAATTAAATACAGTTTTAGAAACCTATGTCAGTTATGGAAGCCTAGCCCCCGAGGGTCATTGCGGAAGCTTTAGGTTTTGACGATCACCTGAGACGTACCTCTGCAGACTAGAGTGCAGTCGTCCTCGGAGCATCAACGTACGTTCACCGTGGCGATGGCGGAAGAAGTTTCTACCTCCATGCAGCATCATATTTATTATAAGCCATACACAGCTCCATGGCAATATATTCGAAATGATCAACATTAACAGGCAGGGAGGGACAAACAGTCGACGGTACAATGGCGAAGTTTAACACCAAAAGAAATACAACTGCCGTGCATGCAAACATGAAATACAAGTCCGGGCAGCGGGCTCTGCGTCGCAGGGTACCGGCGTTTTGTGGCCCCAACGCCGGTAAAACACACAGCCCTGCCACGCAGGCCTTGCATCGTGCTCCCAGGAAAGTTAAAAATTAAGCGCTGGTTCCACAAATTTATCATGGGATCACTGTAAAGAGGTTTATTAACCGTTGATTCCTGATCAATTGTAACTGTGGACCTGATTCGGCAAGTTTACCGTATACAGCAGAAGCTTCCGAAGGAGTACACACGTGCACACGGTGTAGACAGTCAGGCAGAAAACTTAGCGCGATCCGCGCGATCGGAGCTAGCTCTGACCTCTGACATTTAGGTACGATCAACTTCCTGCTCTACGCACGCGCAACAAAGGGTCAACGGGTCAAAACGTTACTGCGAGTGCGCATAATACATCTCTAAATTAAGAGTGAACACGAACTGATTAATTGGAAGGGGAACCAGTCGATCACGTGACACCGACAAAGTTACTTGACCGCTACAAGAGTAGGTACGCCCAGAGCAAAAAGGCAACATGCTCCTATACGACGGCCGATTGGAACAACAAAAAGGCCGTTCCCGATCAAATAAAATGCGATTTACTTTTTACGAACGAACGAAAAACTTCGCTCTCTTTCTTCCAATCTTTCACGTGCAGCCTGCTTCACATCTTGTAGTTTATTTTTCCTACTATCACTGTCTGGCGCTCTTTATTTGAAGTAATCCCACGATTCGTATCTCATTGACAATTAAAATTTCATTCGAGGTTTGTTTGTTTTTTTTTGGGGGGGGGGGAGGGTCGAAAGATGATTAGGAGAAACATTTTTGTTTCAACTTCTTTGTAGGATCTATACATATTAAATTTCTCCTTTTTCACAAGTATACTTATGCACAAGATTTCCATTTTGTTTATAAAATATTTTTTGTCCTTCTCCTAAAATCAGACGGGATGTTAAATGATCAATTCACACATAGTCTGCATATGTGCAATGTCGAACCTTCACATTGAAAGTTGAATTTTACACCGGGCTAGAGTTTATTTGTCAACAATAACGTTACATAATTGTGCTTATGGCAACGCTAATATGTTTTATATCAAAATGCTCTAGGAAGAGATATAAGAAGAAAATATCCTCGTTCTAGTATATAAAATAATTAAATAATATGAAAAGCCACAGTTATCTGGGACCCCTTTGAAGTATGTCAATACGGTCAACTCGTCGGCTTGCACAAAGTTGAAGGTTCAATGACGGCCCATTGGGTGGAAGGATATTATAGTGGGCAACATTTCCCCCAAACACTTTTGAGTAATACACAGGGACCAACAAAATACAATGGCATAAAGAAAGAGCAACATGTTCATGCGACAACAAGCTATAGTAGATGGAAAATAGGAAAGACATCTAGATTTACATTCATATTCTCATCATTTCGTGCAGGGAAAGTGTATCTGGTTCAATGAAGGCATTTGCCTTAAACCGAGGGCTATGACACTTACCGCGACCTAAATGTCTAACCTTTTTTTGAACTCTGTGAGTGACATTTGGTGAGCTGGCATGGTTTAACTGTTCCACTGACAGTTGTCATTCGAACCCATTTTTTTCCTTCATCACTTGAGAGAAATGTCTATTACCGTCGCCCATAATTCACTTAGTCGCAAATCGGCGCAAAGGTCACGCTCCAAGAATCGCCGAAACCAGTCTAGCGTGTAGTTGGAGAGTCTTTGGTGCCCATTACAAACCAGGTGTAGAGTTGATTTTCGATACTTTTCAGCAGGCGAAGATGGCGAATAATGGACTCTTTACATAGTTCTTGCGAAAACTTTTCTCGAATTACAGGCCTGGCATGTTCTGGCTGTTGTTTTCATAGCCATGTTGCGCTATCACGCTCCTTCGCTTAGTGTAATTACCCCTCGCACAAACCAAAACATGTTACACGCTTGATCAAATGTTCATGAAGCAGACTTGGCTGGCTTCTGTACCTGCAGGCCCTTCTTTTCATGCTCGGCAGTACCGACTGTTGAGAGTGGAGTCGAGTTCACTTAAATTTAAACCATAGTTCTTTGAACTTGCGCATCATGAGAAGCAGACTACACTCCCCGAGGATAAGCGCGCCAATTTGCATTAAACACGCGACAGCTTGCATGCTCTGGCTATCGTTTTCACGCCAGCTACAGTCAAAACAACGTTTTCAACCTGAACAAAAGTCATTGCCTTTGGGAATTCGGCGTTATCCTTTTTATACTATTTCGTGACAGTTACACTGGTCAGAAGTTCACTTCATACACGCTAAAAGAGACACCGACATCAACACCTGCTTACAAATAGAAAAGGTTGACACAGTGTCTGGTATATACCAGGGATATATGCTGACACATTTAGGGATTATTTTTGAGTTCAGGATTGATTTGGAAAAGGTGTTTCGTTACACCGTGACGGAAAAGAAACATTCTACTGCCAGGTTTTTTACCCTTTAATATCCCCTACCGAGTTTTTCAAATTAACGAATACACGGGCGACATCGAGGCAACGTTCTTTTCGCTGCTTGAAAAAGACAACTGAGCCATACCAAAGATGCTTCTGCAAAGTGTTACGTAGTTGAACTGTAGGGGGTCGTATAGAGGACAGTCGTCTTCAGTACTCAACCCCCACCTAACCTTATCAAGTACGCATGCGTCAACGCAGAGGTGGAGCGGCGAGATTTTTATACTGTATGGCTAATGCAAGTTTTTTTCTCCGGAAATTTGTTGGCGTGACTAAATTCAGACAATATCACGCATACAAATGTACCGGGCAGTGTTAAAGTGAAAACGCATGCTCTTCCCAGGTAACATTTTTGAAAGTCAGTAGAACTGAATGATGTACGAACAAGCTGCAGTTTGATGAAGAATTCTTTCAGTTCCACTTTGGACAGAACAACGTTACAGTAATTGGTGTTTACCGAAAATGTACGTTTATGAGCTAATATGTGCACATCAAACCGAAAACCTTCATCCAGGCGAAATCATACATCTGCGCCGTGTATAAAAGGACTGGTAGCTGTAACGACTGAGGCTGCGCACAACATCACAACAAATGGTATCTTACAATAATTGGTAGATACCAATTATTGTGACGTCATTCTCTTTGCTGTGACTTTTTATGAGTTTTCACTGTGTCTGTCTTTACTATCAACTATAATTCCCTGTTCTACTCACCAAAGCATATTGAATGTAAAACGCGCCTCGGGGACAGATATTCGGACTCTCAAACTTTTCCAAATCTTTTCTGATCTACTAGTTGTGGGCATTCATTTTAAAGCTCTTAGTGTAAGAAATCTTTTCACCGTCTTAGTTTTTCGAAAATCGAAAATTTTTATTTTTCTTATGGAATTAACACAGGGATGGCGGCCATTATGAATTGCAAATATCGAGAAATCTCAGGTAATTTGTAACTCTGGTACCAAATTTTGCACCGCAGCCCCTTTTTTTATTTGGTAAGGAAAGGTTCATTGAGGAAAGTTTAAGCAAAAGTTTAAGTCTTTCACTTTCGGAGTGCATACTACCTTAAACACCGACTATTAGCTTGTTAACTCAGCGTATACTTGTTAAATGCCTTGTTATAGTATACGTTCGAATTCTAGTCCGGACCAGAATTCGCCTGTAAACAATAACGATGCAGCCTACACATGTACAGACTGAGTTGTTGAGCTGAATACTATGTACCTAATTATGCTTTAGGAGTAGAACGGGAAACTGTGGTTGAATTTAAAATAGAAAAGTTAAATCATCAAAAGATAGAGATGCTGGGCCTTTAAGGTGGAAGGCGCCCAAGGGACAGATATTTAGACTGCCAATTTTTTCAATACTTTTCTAATCTACCCCTTGTGGGGACTCATTTTAAAGCTCTTGGAGTCTGAATACTTTTCGCCGTCTTAGTTCTTCGAAAATCGAAAATTTCTCCCCTAGAGTTAATACAGAGATGGCGGCCATTTTGAATTTCAAATATTGGTTAGTGGTTGGCAATTTGTTTCTCCAGTACCAAACTTTGCGAGGTGAGCCATGATTTTTTATTCTTGATTTTGCGAAAGGATGGTTGAAAGTTTCATGAGAGAAAATTGGTTTAAATCTTTCACTATCGAAGCGCGTACTACCTTAAGCCCACTGTTGTTTTCAAGAAGGTATTTGTGATGAAAGTTCGCAAATAGCGACTTTTTCTCTTAACTATCTATAGAAGAAAGCGCAATTTTTGTCACGACGCAGTTTTCTTGTTTACTTTCAGAATTTTATTACGCAGTTTACGTGATCTCGAGTTGTTCCATGGTTCACAACTAAGAAAAGGGAATTTTTGAGCGAAGCAGACGGTCACATGCTATCAGTTTCAGGACTCGATCGCCATGCTATTTGACAGAAATTCAAAGTACAAAAGGTTTCAGAAGAGGCCTCTTTAAACACATTCCACCAAATGGTATATTGAGTTTTGAGAATTTCCAGAAAGCGATGGTAACTATGCTACTCCGGCCATTCCGATGTACTTCTTCGTTTGGCCTAATTGATCCTGTGATGAATGAGGAATTTTCTGCTGTGAAAACTGGCCTCATCGATGGATATGGAATAGTGTACACTCTGGATTTGAACAGAAACGCAGGTACCGCCATTCTGAGCGCGCTCAGTCAAAACGATGAACTGCATTTCCTACGAAAGGATGAGGTATTAGGCAAGGAGCGAAAAGTGAAGCACACTCAATATTGCGTGTCTTCGATTTGGTGAGCGAGTAATCACCAAAACGCAAAGTTTGCATTTCTTTGGTATCGCTTTCCATGGATACATGTGAGTCGCTGTTTGACGCGCCATCTTAGATGGCCTTTTCAAATTGCCGATAAATGGTTCTCACTTAGAAATGTTACAATGAAATGAACTGAACGGGGCTGACAGGAAGGAAGATGGAGCAGGTAAAAATGAGGGCATCACGAAAACGTGGTGCTCCATCGACTTTAGACTCTTGAAGCTCGCCATTCAGGCAGAATGCGCCTTGAAATTATATGACTTTTAATTTTTGCTCATAACTTTCCTCAAGAAAACTGTCGAGCATTCTCATTCCAAATCAGAAATAAAAAATCAGGAGTCACTGTGCAAATATAGTCACCAGAGACTGAAATAAATTACCCAACATTTTTCGTAAATTGGACTTCGAAATTGCCGCCATTCCCGTGTTAAAGTTAAATTTTTGATTTTCACAAAACTAAGAAGGTTAAACTTTGCTATCTCCAAAAGTTTCAAAATGCCCCTACCGGTATATCAGAAAAGTTTTGGAAAAAATTTAGAATCTGAATATCTGTCCCCAAGGTGCTGTCTACCTTGAGAGACAAACTTGCTCTTTTGTGGCTAGTCAAGAAAAATGAAGTATGGGCACATCTTCTCTGAAAACAGCCGGGATCTATAATAATATTGGAGCATAATACGACGACTGAGTGTCAAATATAGGCCAGATTTCCTTCAGACTGACGTTTACTGATCGATGTTAGAGCTGCTGTCGGCTTACGTGTATTAGCGTAATTTTTCGCAGGTCACCAGAAATTATGTCGCTGCTGTGTATGCCTCCTTAAATGAAGCGGGATTCAAAATATTTTATTTCAATCGCTGCTTAAGCATGTTTCAAGACACCGAATTATATGACCAACTTCTCAGTAACACACAATTTACAGAAATTATTTGAAGGAGAATGACTGTGTTCCTTTAGAGCTCAAATACACGAAACCTTTGATGTATTTTCCACAATTTTTGTTCCGTACGGTAAGTTTGTTGTACTGCCAAAATTACGTCGGTGCGACATGTGCTTAACTTGTCAACACAGTCTGTATATAACATGTGACCAATATTACTTCTTATAACTGAATTTTAGCTCAGAATAGAATTCATTTGTTAATTTAATTATATTGTACACGAAGCAGTGTTGGCGGGAATTATATTTTACATTTGAACAGACTGTAGGGTAAGAATTAAAATGTACGTGTTAAAACAAACAAAAACAATAAAAATGCTGTAAAAGTTACAGCTATCGTTCTCTTGAAAGCATCAAGAATGTAATTGTCTACGCCCAGACGACAACGACGACTGTAGTCTAGCATCTTGTCGGTGTTTTCATAGAGCCTGAAACCTTCGGCTAGATTCTACATGCAAACGGCTGCTGCACATTGCAAAGTATGACTGTCATTTACAAACAACCGGCATCAACTCCCGTGTAAGCTCGTGTAGGTTTACGTAAGCCGGTAGGATATCTCTAACATTTAGATAACTATATACATATGACATTATACTCTTAGAACAATACATATGTTCCATGCGATGTTCTCATCTTTGTGACGGCGAGAGAACGAGCGAGCCCGCCAAGTCGCTGAGATCTGAAACAAATCGGGTCCAAGCGAGAGACGACAACCTCTTGCTGTTTAGACGGCGTGGAATTTCAAGCAAAGTCGAATGGAAGACTGTATATTGTTTACAACAGTTCAGATCCATTCACAGTATTGAAAGAACACCCAACATGTCGCAGACTTCAGTCGCCGATAGATCAGTTGGCGTCTGCGGCGCGCGTTCGCGCTCTCTGGAAAAGTGAGTACATTTTGTCGTCTGCATCAGCACTCTTTCAAGGTCAAGCCGTCGATGGATCGCAGTGTACAAGAAAGCAAGCCTTTTACCCAAACTACTATATGAGCTCGTTAAACTAGGCGATGGCGCAGGAGTGTCTGCCTCGGACTAGATTTTAAAAGGCCGATACTGTCGAAGAGCCGGCACTTACGCTAATTAGGGGGCATTTTCGGATATCCATTTTGTCCTCCATGAATGCTGCGAAACTCAGGTGTCATCGCATCCAAGCATGACGAAATCACACTTAATGACAGACATGAGAGAACCTGAATCGGCTGTAATTACTACCCCCAAAGGCGTATACTTTCCCCCCGCTGTAATTTAGTTGAAAACACTGTTTCCGATAATTGCTTTTGATGCTGAGGGCTCTTCAAAGGAAGTGAGCACTACTTTACGCAAAGGGATGTGAGGGACTTAATCACACTGTTTGCTTAATGCCAACCATTCTTTTGTATTGTCGTTTTGTAAAAAGGTTGACCACAAAAGCACAATATGCGCCGCGTTTCAATTTGATGGGTTTAAACAAAGTAAAGGGAAAAAATCGGCTTTTACAAATTCGATAAATGAAATGAATGTCCCTTCGTCACAAGTTCCCGTCGCGTTGTTCCGCGTTTTTCTCGTATTTAGTGTGTGTATATTCTTGATCATGTTAATCACTTCAGATCCCTGGAGACGTCACCGGCTTAGCCTTGGAACGACAAAACTTTATGAACGGTACACATTTTTAATATCTTACTGGTTGACGTCAAATGGCCAAGATTTCTTTATCTCTTCTATTTAGTTCTCAAAAACTATTTTCGAAGAGCTTCACACTGCTGCTTATGGACCGCTGGACTTGCAAGTTGGCAAAAAATAATATCCTTGCACACTCCATGATTTTCTTTTACAAATAAATCATTTTTCTGACTGTCGTTTTGTAATTTCTATGCATTCATAAACTGATGAAAGCGCCTTATAGTGCGCGCAGGTGAAAACAGTGATGAGGGCCAAGAAGGGCGTCTGCTTCTAGTGCGCATGTATTTCAGCTTTGTTGGGTTCGTGCCTCCGACACGATAAATCCGGGTATGCATTCTTCGCACGATCCTCGTCGATGCTACCTCAGAGTTTTGCGCGTCCTTGAACATAATTAAACGATTAAATATTCATGCATGCTTAATTATTGGAGCTCAGGTATAATGGACACACCTGCTTCGAAAAATATCCTGCCTTCCTTAATTTGAAATTAAATTTTGTTTTTGTTATTGTTTATTTTAAAACGAATTCCGGATTTTAGCTGAAAGGTCTTCCTGTCGATTGCAGTAACTTCATTTTGATGACCTCATATATTGCTGCAACTTTTCGTTCGCATGATCGATGCCAGCTCTGTTATAGTATCCATGACCCGATACACGTTTCATTTCATATACACGCTTCATAGTAACAGAGGTTGAGCCCAAGGGGCAGAAATGTAATCCTATTCCTGATTGGCTAATTGATTGTCATTTTGATCGAGTGAGGGTTTGATTGACCAATCGACAACCATAGCACACGCAGCAAAGTTCCCTGATTGAGTGCAAGGCAGGTGTTATATCTATCAGAATTAAAACTGATAACACACACGCAGCTACTGCGTTGATAAGTGTTAAGGTGACCGACCACAACGATGAAAAATTTGGAACCATGCCAATAGCCATATGAATGGCATGTGTAGTTTTATATTATCAGACTACAAACATGTGTGGGGCGACATTTTCCCAACACTTGGTAGTTACTTTTAATCACATATCCGTTCATTTCATGTTTAAAACCTGGAAATGTAATGAAGGCCTACATTGGTTCGATATGCATGCAACATTTGAAAGCAGCCAATTTTTTCTTTCTACCATCCTTGCTGGCAGAGAAACTGCCCTCATTATCTTAAACTGTCACACATAGCAACTGGCGTCGGCTAGCACAGTAATAAAGTGTAGAGGAATAACAAAGTTGACGACAGAAATGTATGAAGAGTATCGTCGGCATATTGCCTGTGAAGAAAAGAACGTTTTCCATGCGAAAGAAATGAAATACAGACCCTCCGACTTGTGTGAGGCGACAAGATAGTTGAAATGAGAGCGTTACCTAGGTAATGCGCACATTACGATGACGCGCTGTTTACTCTTGAGCTCGATGACTGGAACATAGCGACAGAGACAAGATATGGGACTGTTAGCGACCAGGCTAGCGTTTCCGAGCTCGAGATGAATTTATGTGAGCAAGTCACTTTCAGGGTTGTTTTCAAAGAGCTTCGGGTAAATATTATAGACGTATTCCTTCGCCTGGCAGGCAGATGGGCACGTTATCTTCATAGATAGCCGGTACTGTTTATATCAAATTTGCCGGCATGCTATACTAGGGAGAAAGCGGATACATCATGGAGTTCTCTCGGTCGAAAAGAACGGTTTATCGGCCATCAAAATAAAAAAAACAGTGCAGCTTGTTCCCTTTTGACAAATTGCAACGATTATTACTGAAACTGTAGCCGAGAAGTGTTTCCCTGCAAGGTCACTCCGTGATAAGAAATCAAATAAATAACTGTTTCAGACGACAAAAACCAGCTCCCTGCATCGTGACGTACGTCGCAAGAGAAGCGTCAAGTGCGTCATTTTACCGTGCATGGTCATTTAAAGCCCCGTTAGCTGTGTGACTTTTGAGTATCTTCTAACCCGTTTGTTGCTATTATAGTTTCCTCGTGTTCAAACTGTCAAAGCAGCCTCTATGTGTGAGATGTCCATAGTTATTATTGACAATTTAATCCCAGTCCAGACTAGAATTCATTTGTCAACAATCCCGATGCACTTTGTAAACAATGCAATGCATTGACATGGCTATCTTCTTTACATTTTAATGTTAGTTCGGGAGAAGAACAAGAAAATACTTCTTTTATGAAATAAAAAATAATTAAAATATCAAAAACTGCATTTATTTTCTCTTTTTGATGTTTGTTCATGTATTATATCGAAATCATGATGTTTATTTAGGTGTTATATGTCAAAATCGTAATGATTATTTGTGTTTCATATCAAAGTCATATTGTTTATTGTGAGTTATACATCAATCTCACGCCATACATCTTCACACAAGTTCGCCCCCAAATTAAGTGATCGTAGAACTGTGACAAGACTCTCCTGCCACAGAGGATATTGGAAACAGAGAATGTTGGTCGTCTTTATAAACGACTAAAAAGGCTCGGTATTTCTCAAACTTAATTTACACGCCAGTTTCGATACCCTCTGAGAACAAAGGTTGTCACATTCGGTAACATTAAACTGACTCTGTCTGTTCGCTGTCGAGTTGGTGTTTAACAGTCTTCCATCAGTGGAAACTGCCACAACGAAAGAAGCCAGCTAATAGGCCGTTGTATTGGACAGGTTTGCAATCTGTAACTGTCCATTTACTTCTTCGCAAACATGGCTCAATCTACATTAATAATGTTATGACGTCACTGTGGCCAGTCGAAAAAAAGAAGAAAATGTATGTATGTATGTATGTATGTATGTATGTATGTATGTATGTATGTATGTATGTATGTATGTATGTATGTATGTATGTATGTATGTATGTATGTATGTATGTATGTATGTATGTATGTATGTATGTATGTATGTATGCATGCATGTATGGATGCATGCATGCATGCATCCATACATGCATGCATGCATGCATCCATGCATGCATGCATGCATGAATGTATGTATGTATGTGAGGGAGATGGAGCAGGAATAGGCATGGTTAGAGAGTTCAGTCCGAGTCATTGCCAAAGTCAAAATTTAGGAACGTATCAGCATCATTGCTGCACGTTCTGTGGTGAAGACCTATTGTACAGCGCCACAAGACTGAACTGTTTGTCGCGAAATTTGACTCCAGTCCACGAACACCAACAGCAAACAATCGGGGAAGCTTGTAGCCTCTTTGGTTCTCGTCACATATGACAAACTGGACACATGGGTTCGTAATAAGATACGAAGGTCATGTTTAAAGGCTAGAACAAGACACACAGAAATATGTCCCGCATTTTATAAGTTTTTCCGCTCTGCGTGCGTGTATCACGTCACTCCTGAAAAAAGAACTGTAAACAGGCAATATATTTGCAGTTGTTTCGTTTGAATGTGACAAGCTAACGATGTTTAAGTGTTTCTTTTGAAGATATCATATGGACGGTAATAGTTTGCTGTAGGATCACTATGCTTGCGAGGAAAAAACATAGTCGTAATCGTGTAGAACCACTACCGCAACTAGCTCACTCGAATGATGTGCCACAGAAAAGTGCGTGTCTTTACAGCGCTTTCGAAACGTACAACCATGCGAAATCCGTTTCGAACCGCATTCGTCACGGTCGGAGGCAGGACGAATCTGGGACAGCCATTCGTATCTCGCCCGAGACTAATGAAATTTACATTCACGCGCGCCTGATCTCTCTCAACACAAAAAGTGATCGTTGTAAAGTTGCTCGAGCGCTGACGTGACCATTTTACGCAAACCGCCGCTGTCTTGGGAGTTGGGTTACAATCTGTAACTCAACCCAGATAGAGTAATTACAATTTCAGGGTAGGAACTTAAAAGGATTGGAGGCGAAGAGATAAGAGAATGATAGTCACTCCGTACCATCATCATCATTCCGTGCGCTAAATCACAAACTGCGTTCGTTATTAATTCTCAACATTCTGCTAGAAAGTAACTTCTTCAAAGCAGGACCCTAAGCACAACACAGGAAGGTAGCTTCGTTATTTACAAGCGAATTCAACAAGCTATCCAAAATGCCAACCCTTAAGTTATGATCCACTTTTCCGTGATTCATTTCAGCTCAATGTTAATTGCAGTAAGGTCAAGCCATTGAAAAGTTTTTGTTGCACTTTCCCCGTGAAAAGAGACGCTCACTACTTAGAGAAGTCCCCCATAAGATACTTTTTGTAGAGGCGTTATGCGTAGTATTTTTTTATTATTTTTACCGCTACATTGCTACGACATTCTGGAGCTTTCCGCTGCAGGAGAAGTCTTAATTAAGTCCCTGTAAGCTATACATCCCGGTTAAAACGCATCAAACGTTAAAACCTAAAGACTTGTGTCTTTTATGAACTCTACCCGGCTTTACAGAGCCATTACCCTGTGGTCCGACAGCAGCTTT
Organism: Ptychodera flava; assembly: GCF_041260155.1. Taxonomy (NCBI): domain Eukaryota; kingdom Metazoa; phylum Hemichordata; class Enteropneusta; family Ptychoderidae; genus Ptychodera; species Ptychodera flava. The sequence goes on from NC_091949.1 coordinate 7,403,350, forward strand.
GCTTTGTCGATCTGGTGAGACCGTTAACCAAATATTGGCTTTTGTGGTAAAGATGTTAATATGTTTGCACAAAGGGAATTTGTCAAACGATGTTTGGATTGTATTCCATGCTCTAAACGTGTTTGTTCGGGCAGGTTTTCTTTTCTCCCTGTTTTCAATTCTTTGAGATAAATTACTGCATGTGCGTTTGTGATCTTTTGTTAGTTGTAGGTATTTGAGGGACCGTTGTGGATATAGGATGAATTGTAAACTATGTCAGTATATACCTAGCTGTGGTTGCAGGGTGCGGATGGTGTTCCAGGAATTCCACGTTCTCTCCTGGCGGTTCCATTCCCGGGCCTTGGACAAGTGCTCGAGTAGGTGTACCATGTGTCTCGGTGGTTCGACGTTATTCCCCGGCTGCGGTTCGAACTCCGGTAGTTTGAGTAACGTCTTCAGGGTCTGCTGGAGCGCCAGGACTTTCTCGCTCTCCGTGCGGGGGCTGGCGTCTCTCTGGCTGATCGTCAGTCGGAGCAAGAGAAAGCCCAGGAGAAGCGCTAGAAACGTCTCCATATTAACGTGTCAAAAAACTCAACACCGTCTTTATTGTTGTTGTTGTTGATGTTGCAAAAGTCGACGCTGGTCCCGGTGGTATCGCAAAAAAGTCGTTGACAAAATCACCTCTTCTACATTAGCATGCAATTACAGCGCAATCCCGCTTTGCAATTTCGACGCTTTTTTGTTGAACAATTGCCGGGTAATTTTCGCCAGTAATTACCCTTTTCTCCCAATCGGTGGTAATTCCAGCTCTCAGTCAGCACACAGTCCGAAGTCCTCGGCGAAAAGCTCCTTCAAAAGTTTGGCCACAAGTCAGAGTTGGGATCACTCCAGTTTTAAAAGTTTTCTTCAAGAGCAGTGGGACACATCTTGAAAGAGCTCCCTGACAGCCGAGGTGGTAATTCTGTATCCCGAGAAAAGAATAACAGCAAAACAGTTGACCAGATGTGACTCCGCCTAGAACACTTAAGATCCTGGGCACTTAGAGCAGGACAGAACCATTGCTGTGCAGGTGTGTCCGTAGTGTCAGAGGGACTCTGTGCGTGGATCGCGCGCAATCTTGGTCTCCGTTGCACAACAGGAGACCGTTAACGTACGTTTGTGAGGGGTGTGATTTTTTTATCCAATTTAGTAGACAGGTTTATCATATTAGTTCCCCGCTTCACAATGTGAGTTTGTCGTATTTACAGCACAATTCATTTTTGTATTGACATTTACATGCCAGGATCGTCACGATAAATTATGCTCAAACTTAATTGATAGTAATTGTACATTTTAGAGACGAAACGCTCACAGCATATTGCTCCGAATCTGAACACGATTTTCTTCCTTTATAAATTGTTTTTATAATAAATTAAGCCGTATTTATTTTCTGGGCAGGGCCCTTGAATTTGATATAAAGTTACGAACACTAAAACAACGGGAGAATAGCATTGTAACTCGGGTATTACCGATGCGGATTGACAGAAAACATCTTTCAGTAAAAATATGCCTGCCAGTAAAGTCTGCTCATGTTCAGGCATATAACTGTTGAATTTATAGTTTAACGCTTTCGTGCATCTACCAATCATCTGGATGGGTCCACTTTAATATCTCGTTAGAGCACAGCAGTTCGTGGTGATGGAGGCATCGTGGTCGTTGAAGCCTATAACCCGGGGACCTCATTGAAAGCCTCCGAGGATGCGGTGTCCCGGATTGCGCGGAGACCTACGTATGTCACCCAACGGTTGAGGCTATGCTACGGTGTAAACATGACCAGCTTTAATGTGTATAACTTCTGAACAGCTGTTCACACAGTTCGTATACACAAAGGCGCCCAGTCCGCGGTGATGAAGTTATGTGTGCTACATGATTGCCAGCAGTACTGATGATGCGACTGATTACGTAATAGAATAAATCTGGTCCCACTAAAGACAAGGGGATGATCATCTGTCTATTGGTACATTGGTAATAGATATTTTATCCTAATCCTGCAACCTTTGAAGTGTGTGCAAAAACATTTTCAATGAAATGGGGGGGGGGGGGGATGTTGTCGGCTTTTCATCCTAAATGGTCCTTCCCTGCTGGATGAGGGTCGCCCTGTTCCCTGCTTTATTCAAATCCAACAGTACAGTTTGTTTTGGTATTTACCCTCTCAAAAACCCCGCTTCGACACCTGAGATTTGTGTCGGCTTACACCGTCGACTTACTTTACAGCAAAAAATGCAACAGTAACACTGAAGAATTTTCTACTTGAGTGGGAAAAATGAACAGCGTTGTTGTTTCGGGTCAAATCTTCCATTCATGCTCAGTCGCCTCTCTCGTGAGAGCATGCGCGACCAAGTCTCGGGTTGTCCGGGCTGTTTCAACCATGCAGAGTTCTAAAATAGATGAAACCGTCATTCAGCACATATGGCAGTAAAACTTTATAAATGGCAGTTCGCCGTATTGAGTCTCTCCGGGCCCTTGTTACTATTCGACAGCAGTTTAAGATACAGCCGGCGTATTACTTCCCGAGTGAACCTAACGTATATCTTTTAAGAAATCATTCTGCAGATTGAATAATTCAAACATCTGAAACATTGACACGCCTTGAAGTTAAACAATACACGAGCTCTGAACGGAAAATGACACTACATGTAAATAACATTTTATTGGTTGGTGTGGTTTTTTTTTTTGGGGGGGGGGGGGATAACAAGCCGTAAACAATGCAAATCCAAAATCAGTATCACTCGTTTCGAAGGGAGTGTGTATATGTCCATCCTTCCATACCCATACATTTATCCATACATACGTACCCATCCACCCACCTACCTACCTACCTACCCACCTACCTACCCACCCATCCACCCACCCACCCACCCACCCACCCACCCATCCATTTATCCATACATACATACATACATACATACATACATACATACATACATACATACATACATACATACATACATACATACATACATACATACATACATACATACATACATACATACATACATACATACATACAAATATTCATAAGGTCTAGATAGTGCAAAATTTCAAATTAGACCGACTGTCTGTGAGTAACACCGAGAACATTAAAGGCAAAGTCTTAACGTATTTCAACTATTCCTCATGATTGTCCCATGAATGTTCTGTATGGAATTACCAAGTTTGCATTTCAGGGTGGTACTAAGCAATACATAGGTAGGTAGGCCTATTTTCTCCTCAAGGGCATTCTGGATAAAGAAACGGGATACGGCAACTTACTTCACAAAAAGCAATTTGAAGGTGGCGATTAAACCATAGACCCTAAGATGAGAGATTAAACATTTCTGTGTGTAAAACCATTACCAAGTTAGTACATTTGTGCAAACAATTGGTATTTCCATGGGTATGGATCCTTGGCCGGCGCTTTTATGCCAATCTGTACCCGTTCTACATTGTACGCATGTTAAATCTCATAAGACGGTAGAAGCGAGGTGGATATCTCTGGTCATGTACCGTCATATCTTCTCTGAAATAGTAGTCTCCACGGATTTATACGGAAAACTGGAGCTACTGTAAGCCCTTTCATAAATATTTGATCCCTAGGACTTTCACAATCGGATGTTTTTACTAGTTGGTGATAGAGAAGAGGGTTTACCGCAATTTCGGAAACCTTACACAATGCATCCTTTTCATAGAATAGTATCGTGTAAGCCTGGATTTTCGTCCGGACCAGAATTCATCTGTCAACAATATACATTGTAAAAAAGCCCCCAGTCTTTTCACGGCTGATTGTTGCATGTGAATATACTTTGAGGAGAAGAATAAAAGTCCAGCATTTTTGTTTTCGAGAGCAAAAGTAATGAAGAACATTATCTAAAGTTAAGCTAATGTCCCTTTAAAACTAAAAGAATTGCTCAGCTGAAAGAATGCCTGATGAAACAGAAGCTACTCTTTTGAAAGAGCACGTTGGAACTAATTCGGGAGAATATGAAATTGTAGTAATGTTGGTTTAATCATCAAATTTAAGCTCTTTTTTGCAATTCACTTGTTTTATGGGTAATTTATAACATTGCAACTTGCAGCTTAGGGCACTTCACACTTTTGATAAAACTGAACAACTTAAAGATCCTATTCTCCAAAATGAGTTCCAATCGTGTTCAAGTCGCAACAACAGCTTTATAGGTTTTATCCCATCGGTTTGGTCAAACTGCGGTTTACTATCTTACACTGAAGAAAACTTTTTTGTCCATTTCGCAAATATGTATAAAATCATTTGTCATCTACAGACAAAATAGAAATGGTCATCTTTCAGACAATAGCATAAAGCATGTCGTTATGATTAGAGCATCTTATGCTCAATTTCTTCAATAATTTTATTAAATTATGTAAAGGGTTATAAGGTAGAATACGCCCCGGGTGCAGATAGTCGGACTCTCAAACTTTTACAATTCTTTTCTGATACACCACTAGTAGGGGTTCTCTTTAAAGCTCTTGGTGTAAGAAAACTTTATACAGTCATTGTTTTTCGAAAATCGAAAATGTTAATTTTCTTAATAGTATAAACATGGGGATGGCGGCCATTTTGAATTTCAATTTACGGTAAATTTTGAGTTAATTTGTTTCTGTAATTCCAAAATATGACCCTCTATTTTTATTCTTCATTTTGAAAGAGAATGGTTGAAATATTCGTTGAGGAAGGTTTGAGCAAAAGTTTAAGTCTTTCACTTTCGAGGCACATACTACCTTAATGAATGTTGTTTCAGTATGCAAATCAACCGATAATGAGTCGTTATCGATGGTTCGCCTAGAATTATGCATTATGTGGATCAAGGGCCAGTAGCGGTAACTTTTGATGATTTTTTTTCACTATTTTTCATGTCAACAGTTTCTTGTTGTTCTCCCCAAAGCATGTTCAGATACACAGTATTCAGCTTGTCAACTCAGCCGGTACAAGTTTATCAAAACTGTATTGTTATTGTTGACAAGTCAATACTACTCCGGACAAGAAGATAAACCGTTGAATAACAGTGAATTTTACATCTAATGATGCTGCGTTTACAAGATTAGGCGTTTCAACATACTTTAGAGAGTCGAACAAGAACTTAGAATTGGACATACAAGACATAACTACTGAAAACATCATCAAAGTTACAGAGAACAAGGTGGACATTTGAAGTCAACTTATGACAGTAATAAATCGATTGAAGGTTGGCTAGTATGCATCAATAATGTGAACATAAAACACAGGTGTTAGACGCATTGCAAAGTTCACGATCTTAATGTAACGCTTTGAATATATTTCTACTCAATAATGGTCATCAAATGGAGATCATGAAGGTCGGATTACAATGTTAAATGAAGGATAGGAAGGAGAGGGTACACCCATGCGAGTATCCCTCTATACTGCAACTAGAGTGATTCTCGGTCGCTTGGATCATGCTCCGAGAGGACAATCATGAGTCGTATGGGTCGAACGCCATAGTGCACACAACGGTTAAATTGCCTCGATTCTGGTCTGGTCGCGATATTCGGGTTCTCTGGTGAAGCGCACAAAGAGCTAGTAAAACGAGTGGGGTCTCTACATTAACCGGTCATTGCGTATGGTTCGTCGCTTCTACACTTTTAATTGGTCAATGTTTGTTCTGTTTCCATAAAAAGACTCCCCAAACGCAACTTAATGGCGCCAAATGTTCTTTTTCAAAGACATGAATGATGCTTGCCGTGTCAACTTGACCGCAGGGAATTGGGTGGGTGTGCAATGGTCAAGGAACGGCAAAACGACCTCGAGTTTAGAAACGGTATTAAGTTGTCATCGTCGCACTTCATGTTTGTTCACTAAGGGTTTCAAAAATATAAACTGTTAGAAAATGCATCCAGGGGTCACGACCCTATATACTCAAAACATAATTCACTGCAAGTCGTTCTGATCCACACATGTCAGGTTAGCGGCAATTTACGCTGAGCCAGTTCTTAAAGGTCGTTAATATATTAGTGGACAAGTATGTTGGTACATAGCAACACTTTGACAAGATAGTCGGGTTAAGACTATTTGTCCCATTTGTGCGTGTGTAAGTATGTACGTATGAATAGATGGATGGAAGGAGGGAGGAAGGGAGGGAGGGAGGGAGGAATGGACGTATATGCCTATGCTTGCAGCTATGGACCGATGTTTATCTGTCTCCTTACCTCCAAATCAGTATGTCTGTCTGTTTGTTTGTCCATCTGTCTTTCTGTCTATCTATCTATCTATCTATCTATCCATCTATCTTTGCGTCTCAGACAACAATTTCAATTTGTGTGAGATCCGTTTGTGTGTTTGCTATATATTGAGTGTCAACTTCTGTCCGTCTTTTTATCTATCTTTTTTGGCTGCTCTCATAATGGCGAGCAGTTCTGTAATAGCGCCAGGCCAGCCATTCTCAGATTGAATGTGTTTTTTAGTGAGTGGCATACCGTGTGTAGACGGTTTCAAGAAAGTGTGTGGTTTGGTATGGACCGATGAGAAGTAGGGAGAAATGGTGAGTGACCGGACTATCCCTCATTGAGTAGTTGGAAGGAATCGATAACGGAGATCGTGCTAGCGACCTTGGGCTGAGCAAGCCGTGAGTAGCTTACTGTAAAAAAGTTCGGAGAGCAAATGTGAACGGCGTCTTTATTACTGTCATCTGTCCCTCATACGGATTAATTCAACCAATCAACCATACCATTCCAAATTGGTCCACAAGGCATTTGCTTCTTCTGCATGTAGATTTCATAGGAGTCCATTTCGCTGATTGCCAAGGAAATGATGGTTGGAAAACATCTTGTGTCCATTTAGTTAAGTGCTTCGGCCATTCTCAAGAAATCATGCAACATTAGAATGCCATCCAAAGTCAAGTTTAATGTAGATAGCATCTCCGATAGCAAGTCATCGGCTTAATTTGATGTAAAAAGATCAAGATGTTTATCGTATGGTTCACTCTGCGACCGAACAGCCGCGGTCGACGTCCCTTGGTAAACTGCTGTGTGAAGCTGGAATACATGATGCCGTACATTATATTTTGCAGCTGAACGTATCCCCATGTCCAAGAAATCCCTAAGTCAAAAAAAAGAAAAAAGAAAAATAAATAGGTAAATATAAAAAAAATTTTCCCCTCCTTTTACAGTCATCTGCTGTCAAGAATAAAGTTAATATTTCCTTTTGGGTGACATGCAAGTTGAGAGAGGGAGAGAGAGGGGGAGGGAGGGAGAAGAGACAGAGGGGAGAGACACACACAGGGAGAGACAGACAAACAGACAAATATAGATAGACACACAGAAACATGCAGAGCATAGAGCCGAATGAGTAAGTCAGGTTGAACTAGCACCGTAATGTCACCATTACATTTCTCAGCTACTCAGAATACGTTCGATTCTACAAGTGAATATCATGAAAATTTTCACCAAAACCTAAATTGTAACAATAAAACACCTTCCTGACAGGTGAAGAACAAATATTATTCGTTTACAGAAATGAAGTCGTTGTCCTTCGCTATTATAATGTAAATTTTGAACCATTCGAGAAGGTTTATGTATACAAGAGAAACAAAAAGTGATGATACAAGTTATGCTGCGATGCGTATAACCACTTAAACTATTATGGTCTGATGGCTTAAACAAACTGTAACTTCGTACTTTCATACATATTGTACAGCGAGGTTGCATTTGACATGAAGTGTATTCATCAGAGTTTATTGATTTCAAAGTTTATTTCATTTTTCTTCCCATTAAAAACTCCAGAAAAAGAGCGACTTAATGATACCATACAGGGTATAAACGTCAGAACAGTATGTCATCAATTGAGCATTTATATATTCACTAAAACATCCCCGCTCAATGTAGCTGGCGTGAGTGATGGGGGAATTTGAAGAGCAAGCTTGGTTGGTTCATCTATTAAAAAATTGAGCATGCCTCTTTGGGCAACATCATCTTGATAAAACATTGCGGTGAAGAGACCAGCTGAAGCCAGCGACGAGCAGGCGCCAGCGGGACTTTCGAACACGAAATGAATGTCGTATTTGTTTTTCCGCGTTGGGAATGAGTCATGGCTGGTTTTATTAGATTCTCGTTCCTTATCCTTTCTTGGCAGGATGCGAAGACAGCCACCACAGGGCGGCCGGCGGTAAGCCATGGGACTCGTAGGAAACGCAGATTATCAAACCAAGAAACAAGTTATTATATCAGATCAGATCGCAGATAAGAGGCCTCTGCGACGTTATCAAGTCCCAGGGCACAATACCATTACTCTATTGCGATTGATCCTCGGGATTAGCCGACGTGAACCGAATGCAGTAATTCATTTCGCGTGAGGGGCATTATCCCCAAATTTATCAATTCAATTTCCAGATCAACTTCTTGAGTTCAGAAAAAAAAACCCCCAGATATAGGAATGGTGTTCTGATGGAGGCAAAAGAAAAGGATATAGATTTCAAGTGTAGTCAGTAGTGATAGCGTGGACTATTGCCCTACTTTACCATGGGAAACTACAAGGTTGTGAAATTTTGTCATGTTTTACGTCAGATGTTGGTGATGGAGATTGGACCTGGCATGTTTTCGTATTTCGATGCAACCGGGACGGAGTCGCTTTTCAAATCAAGCGCAGACAAGTGCAACGCAGTGGCACAAATCCCCGTATCGAAACTTCTTGTTGTTTTTAAAGAATACATCCACCTTTATGTTTGTTGGCATGGAAATTATATGCTCGCCTTAAACCTTTCACATACCTCTGTCTCTGAAATGTGTTATATCTTTGGAAATAGACGGCAAATTATGCAAAAGTTGGTCGTATTGTGGTAACATTTTATTACGTCGAACTGTTCTTTTCAACCTCTTTCCAGGCGTTTATTTCAACCCCATTCGCCTTTTCCTCCGTCCCTCGCGGGGGCTAGTTAACTCTAACGGAGCCTTCTTTTTATGGAGGGGGCGGTGGAAAGGGGGGGGGGGTAAGTTTTACAAAACGGGTATAGAAGGGTCAAATTTAACAATAGGTTTGAGGGGTTTCTATTTTACAAAAGATTTGAATGGGACAATGAAGACTCGACTGCCTGACAGACTCACCCTATATGCTATAAGATAAACCCAGTATGACAGGTGACAAGCAGATTATACACAGTGTAATGCTCTTCTGTCTGTAACTAATATACCAACCTTTTCAGTATTGTTGTGTTTTATGTATCCTCAGTTTAGTGTTCAACTCCCAACAGCAGGATGAAATACCAAGTATTCACCTTCTGCCAAAAAGGCAATGTGTGTGCATTGTCGCAATGTTATCCAAAACGGCATCCAAGTCCGGACTTGATTTAATATGTTAAGAATAACAACGATCACGTGCCACATATGGAGGTTATGTTTACCATCAATGTACTGAATGTTTAAGGATTATGTGAGGAGTGGAACAAAATCCTGCAGGTATCTACACTGAGCAAAATTCTGAAAAATAGCCAAAGTTACCAATAGTGTCCATGTGGTCACGGAGGTGTTAAATCCCAGCTCTACATCTTGATGATACATCATGGTCACATTATGATGTTTTAATCAAATCAATAATTTTGACCCGGAGTCGTCACATTTTACAATTGCTGGATTCAAGGAGGGGTCGTATTTTAGAATCAAGACTTTGACAGATCATCTTTTACGTTTCTTCGCTTCTTAAATTCCACCTCCTCTCCCCGTAAATAATGAAAGCTCCCTTAAGTGTAATGATGTCGAAGTTACGCTGAACAGGCCCTTTCGTCGCTATGCGAACTATGCATGGGAACACACGAGACACAACTGACCTTGCCCGAATGTTCCAACAATTGAATATGACGTTGAAATTTATTCCCCCTAGGGGAGTGACGCTAACAGTCGATGAAATAAGATAAAGTGTGTTTTTACAGACACTACTTAGATGTCATTTGATCATTTACCTATTTGTTATTTTGAACGGAGTTAATTTAATCCATTTATTTATTATTACATGGGAGAAAACAAGTCGAAAGGGAGCGAAAAGGCGACATATATTTCAAAGTGAGGGATTGCCGAGAGATTTTGTGATGCGTCCTTGAGCTGCAAAGGGACAGAAGGCGAGAGAGAGAGAGAGAGAGAGAGAGAGAGAGAGAGAGAGAGAGAGAGAGAGAGAGAGAGAGAGAGAGAGAGAGAGAGAGAGAGAGAGAGGAAACATACTGTAAGATATATGCATAATTCTCCTGAATTTCTGAGGAACCGCACCGTCTGTAAGTCATTTTTGATATGCAACGTGTAGATCGTTCTCTCCATCGGTGAATATTGGACCTAACAAGGCTATTCGCTTTCACCCTTCTCTTTCTGTCAAGATATATCACAACACCTTTAACATGATCACTTATCCGAATCCCCCATATTCAAGGCACGTCCCCGATCACATACAGCCCACGGCTTGGGCACCATGTCATCATAATGTGATTCTGAGATGAGAGTTATGTTGGCGGTGCTACCACAGTTGAGGCACCAATAAATTTTTCATACAACTTTTAAACTTTTATCGGGGACAAAAGTGTCTTTATCAAAAAGTCACCCACTCTTGAACTCTCTCAAACTCGTTAAAATTAAACTCTGTACAATGATATTTTATTACTATCTCCCGTGACGGTATCGTCTTGAAACGTTGGGTTAAATATAAATGTTCGAATCTGTATGCAGGCTTATTTGCATTTTTTCGATGTGCTCTATCTTTGAAACATCCCTGTCAGCATTTTCAGGTTATTTTTGGAAAAAATGCTAGTTACCGCCATCGTCGACGTAAACAAATTGATGTTTTCTTCACGAAATGGTGTGTGAAAGTTCCACTCGATGTACTGTGACCTCCATGGGCCATGTACCTGCCAAACGACAAGGACACACCCGTGTGATGAGTTGTGAGTGCAATTTCGCGCCCAAATTACAAGCACTTTTCGCGTTTACAATCTAACCTGCGCGCCCCTTTGATAAAATAACAATATGTTTACCAGTCCTGCGATGCACTCTAAACAACCACGCGCTGACTTCATTTTCTAGCGATCGTTACAGTCTGAGCGGCATCTGCTACCGTTAAACTCTTGACAAAAGATGTTCGTTATTTTCTGCTAAGTTTTTATTCAAAATTTTCCGTTGCCAACAGAAAATTACAATGTATTTCGCAATGTCGTTTTGTTTCATTATGGAGTTTGATGTATGGGAGACTAGAGATAAGTGGACAAATGAAATGTTTTGTATCTCTGAAAAGTGACCGGAAAGTGACTAATACTGCACACAAAAAATGTTTTGTATGTTTGCCAGGCGGTGGCCAGTAACGTTGGCGAGGCAGCGGAAAGTTGTCAAGAGTCTCATTGAGTGAAAATATGTGTAGGGTGCAGGCAAACATGGGGATGGCAACCGTTACCCATGCGAAACTCGTCTCCTAACAAGTGGCACTCAGGGAAAAACTATTAACACATGTGGCTTTTGCATTGACCCGAGCCAGCGGTTTACATTTGCACTTAGAGTGGGGACCACACGGCTCTTGTATTTATAGTTGGAATAGCCTACATAATCGTTTCATGTGCTGGTTCGTGGTTGTAACTTTTCAAAGCCGAAGGGCCCGGAGACGTCATTCACATAGGACGTAAAATTTGTGATGTTCCCATGACATAAAAGCCGCCCCTGGTGTACGTTCGCTAGCCTGTACCACATGCGCTCTGTTTTCGGGGTCTTTTTGCGTGTTTTAAATGACAGTATTGAAACTTGTTGCGTTTTCTGTCGTGTATTTCATGTGTGACCTTGGCACTATTTTTCATCAATGTTAGGTTTTCGCACTTCGCCTTGCCATGAAGTTCAAAGTAACGGGGTTGCCTCTCACGCTGTCGTTTGCAAGATCGGTTCGCATTGGAGTTGTTTAGTTGCTTTGCTATTAGTCGTTTTTAAGCTGTTTTCATGTGGCGCACGTCTGTTTCTGTAGCCTCCTGAAGAGATTGACTTTAAAGACCTTAAAAGGCCATTTTTTCTCGCTCCTGTTAAGCTATATCCGAAAATGTCACTATTTTCACATTTTCGGTTTCTCCGGCGTGATTTCACGCAGCCTATCTTCACAGAACTTTAAACTATCGATGTGGAAGAAAGAGCGGCATTTCAGGACATTACATCCTAGCTCCATCAGTGAGCGTTCGGTTATTATGGCTATGGTCTGGGTGGACAGGCAGTCTTCTAGCGCCTTCTTCCACAGCACTATAATATCACCTGCTACCACAATATATTTATGTATACACTTAATATTCATTCAAGGACAGTTACAATACCTAGACATATACTTTATACACATCCTATTCATTGCATTCCAATATCAATAGTAACTGACAATGAAAACACAAAGTTAAAGATACCTTTCATTTCATATTGCCCTGTTTTATTTCCCAAGTTTTTGCATCTGTTTCTTGAATAACAGCCAGACATCAATAGTAGAGATTTCCAACAGCTGAAATTGAAATTTAA